>NC_048299.1:93154563-93233764 GCF_013100865.1 Trachemys scripta elegans
GGAGGCATGGGGGCTGCCCGAAGTCGGTAGCGCTGGGGCAGCTCGGCTCTTAAACAGAGCCGAAGAGTCAGGCTCTGCTCCTCCCCGACTCTTCGGCTCTGTTTAAGAGCTGAGCGCTATGGGCTTCGGGCAGCCCCCATACCTCCGGACCCTGCGCCGCCGGAGCCCGGGAGGGGAAGTGCCCGGCCTGGGGCACAGGGTCCTTGGGGTCGGGAAGGAATTTTCCTCCAGGGTAGATTGGCTGAGCCTCTGGAGGTTTTTCGCCTTCCTCCGCAGCATGGGGCAGGTATCACTAGCAGGAGGGTCTCTGCCGATTGAAGTCACTAAAACACAGGATTGGGGACTTCAACGGCAGAGTCCAGGGAAGGGTCTTGTGGCCTGCAGCATGCAGGGGGTCAGACCAGATGATCATAATGGTCCCTTCTGACCTTAAAGTCTATGAGTCTATGGGCTGCCCGAAGCCCAAGCGCTACTGGCTTCACGGTTTGCCAGGCAGCCTCCAGACCCTGCGCCCCCGGCTGGGCGTTTCCCATCCCGGGCTCCAGCTGCGCTGGGGAAGCGCCAGCCGGGGGCGCAGGGTCTGGGGACTGCCCGGCAAACCGTGAAGCCGGTAGTGCTTGGGCAGCCCTTTCCGCGTGGCTGGGAGTGGGAGGGAGGAGGGGGCGGAGTTAGGGCTGGGTTGGGGCGGGGAAGGGGCGGAGTTGGGGCGGGTCTGGGGGTGGGAAATGGGCGGGGCCAGGACCCCGTGGAGGGTCCTCTTTTTTTATTTGTTAAGTATGGTAACCCTATTTAAGCGGGGGAATGGTCCCGCTATTGTGGGGAACTTTCCTGGCTTCTGCACTACCCCAGTGAAGTGGGATAGCGAAAGGATTTGAGTCCTTGCTCCCACTCCCTTTACCCAGAGGCCTCCCTGCCCTTGAGGACTCTCCTTCCACTCTCCTGTCTGGCAGAATTCTCGTAAACCCCGACAAGTCTGGGCCCAGGATTCCTGGGGGGCTCGACCCCCAACCCTGCTGTGGTCACCCAGGACAGGGGCAAGGGTGTCCCCACTCTGGGGTACTCTCTTTGCACTGGGCACCTCCCTGACCCACTGATCATTTCATACAATTTAAAGCAAATACAAGTTGTTTAATTAACAATTAATTAAAAAAAAAGAATACGGAAAAATGGGAAAGGTTAAAGGAAAACACATCACCCCGCTCTGTGGCAGGGAACATCACAAACAGTGTCTCTGGAACGTCAGGGCAGTTCACAGTCTGTTCCCTGTAGGTCCCAGGCCTCCTCCTCAGGTCCTGGCTGTGCTGCAGAGACGCTGCGGGTTGGACACTTGCTCTGGCGGTGGCCACACGCTCTCAGGCTCTAGGTGGCAGGACCATTCTTCTCCTGACAGGGTTACGATCCCCCTCCAAGTCTGGCCTGCAGATCCTCTTGGCTGAGGCATCTCCCTGCACTAGGCCTGCTGCCCAGGGTCCCCCTCACTCTTCCCAGCTGCTCACCGCACCCGGCTCCGGACTGCTCAGCCCCAGCTTCAGCTCCAGCTCCACTCTACTGCTGCTGCTCTGCCTTCAGCTCCCTGGGCTGCTTCTCTGGCCCCTCTGGCTCTGGTTGCTACAGCTCTGCCCCCAGGACAGGTCGGCTCTGCAGGCTGCTTCTGTGACTCTGCTCCCAGCTCTGACCTGCTTCCTAGCTGCTTGTCTGGCCCCTCTGGCTCTGGTTGCTGCAGCTCTGTTCCCAGGGCAGCTCTGCTCTCTCTGGGCTGTGCTCTGGCTTTGGGGCTGCAGCTCTGCTTCCAGCCACTTAGCTCAGGCCCCTGCTCTCTCCTTAGCTCGGCCCCACTCTGTCAGGCAATTCCAGTTCACACGGAGGATGGGACTCCCCTGGCCTCCTGACTCCCTGATTAGCCTGCCCGCCCTGTCAATTAGGCTGATCTGGAGCATTGGCCTCTCCCCATTGTTCCTGGGGTCTGTCAGTCTCAGGCTCCTGGTTTCCCATCGACCCTTCCCCTTTTAATGCTGGGAGCTAGCCAACCAAAACACCCCCACTGAATGTTAGTAAGGGGGCAACAGTCCCCCTACATTTGTCTCTCTCCTCCGGTTGTTGTTTTTTAATAAAAAGAATTGTGTTGGTTTGAAAGCAATATTTATTCTATTAATTGAAAGCAAACAGAGCCCTGCAAAGCAACAGGCAATTTTCTTAAACCTTCACAGTGTATCATCTGCACCAATCACAATAACCTCCTAGCATTACAAGCACTGCACTCCTGAGTGCAGCAACAAATATTAGTGGCTTTCAGCTTCAAATTGCTGCCTCAAGGCATTCCTGATCCTTATGGCCTCGCGCTTCACCGCTCTAATATCCCTGGTCTCTGGCTGTTCAAATTCAGCCTCCAGGTATTGAGCCTCAGCGGTCCAGCCCTGAGTGAAGCTTTCACCCTTCCCTTCACAAGTATTATGCAGTGTACAGCATGCAGCTATAAGCATAGGAATATTGTCACAGGCCAGGTCCAGCCAGGCCAGGTCCAGCCTCCCATATAGGCAGCTCCAGCAGGCCTTTAAATGGCCAAAAGCAAGCTCAGTCATTCTGCACTTGCTCTCACTGTTGTTGAACTGCTCCTTGCTGCGGTCTAGGCTCCCTGTGTATGGCTTCATAAGCCACGGCATTAAGGGGTAGGCAGGGTCTCCCGAGATCACAATGGGCATTTTGACTTCCCCTATGGTGATCTTCTGGTCCAGGAAGAAAGTCTCTGCTTGCAGCTTCCTGAACAGGCCAGTGTTCTGAAAGATGCGTACATCATGCACCTTTCCGGACCAGCCTGCGTTAATGTCTGTGAAATGCCCACGGTAATCCACAAGCGCCTGGAGAACCATAGAGAAATACCCCTTCCGATTAATGTACTCGGTGCCTAGGTGGTCTGGTGCCAGAATTGGAATATGCGTCCCATCCATCACCCCTCCGCGGTTAGGGAAGCCCATTTGTGCCAAGCCATTCACAACGTCATGCACATTTCCCAGAGTCATGGTCTTTCGGAACAGGATGCGATTAATGGCCCTGCAGACTTCCATTAACATGAGTCCAGTCGTCAACTTTCCCACTCCGAACTGGTTAGCGACCGATCGGTAGCAGTCTGGAGTAGCCAGCTTCCACGGTGCAATCACCACGGGCTTCCCCAGCAACAGGGCAGCTCTCATTCTCGTGTCCTTGCACTGCACGGCTGGGGCAAGCTCATCACACAGTCCCATGAATGTGGATTTCCTCATGCAAAAATTCTGCAGCCACTGCTTGTCATCCCAAATGTGCATGACGATGTGATCCCACCATTCAGTGCTTGTTTCCTGAGCTCAAAAGTGGTATTCCACTGTGGTCAGCACCTCCATGAATGCCACAAGCAATCTCATGACGTAGCTAGTATGCATAGCGAGATCAATATCGAACTCCTCTTGCCTTTGTAGTTAAAGGAATAACTCCACTGCCACTCGTGACGTGTTGGTCAGAGTGAGCAGCATATTGGTCAACAGTGTGGGATCCATTCCTGCAGACCAAAGAGGCAGAGCACGCAGTACATAAACCATTGAAAGATGTCGCCAAATGTGGACGGAAGCACAGGGATTGCTGGGATGCGAAGCAATGCATCACGGGGCATTGGGACAGGATCCAGGATGCTCTGCAACCCCCTCCGCCTCCCCACAACTCTTAGCGGCAGAAGAGGAAGAGATGCTCTGTGGGATAGCTGCCCAGAGTGCACCGCTCTGAATACCGCCGCAAGTGCCGCAAGTGTGAACATGCTATTGCTCAGGCAGCTGACAGTGTAAACACACAACAGTGGTTTCCCTTCAGTGCTCTCTGAGCAGTGCTGTAACTGCCGGTGATGTAACTCTGCCAGTGTAGACATACCCTCAGAAAACTTTCCAGCAGCTGACTCCAGAGGAGGAGATGGTTACAAAAAAGTGTTGCTTTGAGACTGTAGAAAAGTGTCTGACCAACATCCCACCTTATTTTACATTTCCACAGTAGGGTTTGTAGAAGTTAGAAAATGCGGTGACCGTAAAACGACTTAGGCCAATATTTTCAGTACAATGCGGTTATGTTAGAAGTGGTGTGCTTAATTCTCCATGCACTGCGCTGAAAATTATCCCCTTAATATTAGCCTGGGATTTAGGTAAAAAGGACAAACCCAAGAAAAAGTACAAGATGTCCGACAGTCAGACGCCTGGGTGTTTATACAGGAAACTCACAGGGTCCAGGGACATTCCTATACCACTTCACTTAACTACTCCAGACATGGTTGTACAGTGAGTAGGGCACAGGGTTAGGCAACAGTATATTTGTGTTCCAGTTCCACCTCTGTCACTAATTTGTTGTGTTTCAATAAGCAAGTCACTTAACCTTTCTGTTTATCCATCTCACAGGAGTTTTGTGAGCCTTAATTAGATTATTTAAGATCCTCATAGGACAGGTGCTATCTATGTTGTACTTAAAGTACTGCACAGGATCTTTTCAGGGGGAATAAGGCAAAACGCCACATTTATTAGTAATACATGTATTCCTTAACACTGTATCATATGCATATAATATATTACACTTACACTCACACACACACACACAAACACACTCCGTCTTGTTGTTACCAATTAGTTGCTCCCCTTAATTTCACTGGCCAGGTGAGTTAGATGGGGGAGGGGGTGGAGCCGGGCTTCTGCCGATCCGGATCGATGCTCCCATGTTGACAAGACGAGACCCGGGGTTCTCTGCAAGACACCTTACTTTTATAGCAGCTTCCCTCTCATGCAAATCTATACCAGATTCAAACTCTGTGTCTGTGTCCATTGGTCCTTTGTGCTGCTTTCTTTTGAGTGTTGTCCCAATGCTGCAAAGAGGGTGTTTCCAAAAGAAGGTGCTTGCTTTTAACCCCCGAGGCCGTCAGTATGTCTGCCTGTTTTTAATGAGCCCACTTGACACGTTTTATTGTCCTTGGGTCTGGCTCCCAGCCCCTCTCCAACAGTTGAGGCTGTCTGGAGGTGCTGCCTTCCATGCCTTGCTCATCCACACCTCATTCATTCAACAGGGCAATTCATTTAGAGTGGGGAGGGGGGGAGAAAGAGCTCTTGTTCTACTGCTAGCAAAAAGAATTTTTTCTTCTATCTTATTCTATCCTTAGGGGCTATAATATTATACCAAGGGCAATGCAAAGTTTCTAAATGAGGCTTTGATACAGAGTCCCATGAAAACAGAGGTCACACGTGGGTAGACCCACCACAAGGTTATATGAAGAGGCACAATGTAAAGTCATATGAAAATTATTAGAGATTTATCAAAAAAAGAAGAACAGGAGTACTTGTGGCACCTTAGAGACTAACAAATTTATTAGAGCATAAGCTTTCGTGGACTACAGCCCACTTCTTCGGATGCATCCGAAGAATTTGTTAGTCTCTAAGGTGCCACAAGGATGCATCCGAAGAAGTGGGCTGTAGTCCACGAAAGCTTATGCTCTAATAAATTTGTTAGTCTCTAAGGTGCCACAAGTACTCCTGTTCTTCTTTTTGCGGATACAGACTAACACGGCTGCTACTCTGAAACCTAGAGATTTATCTACATTGTTCCCCTTTTGACCTCTCAAGAACAATTCTTGAGTGGTCACCATATAAATCTTTTGTATTTGTTGCAAACAAACCAAACAATTATAACCAGGTGAATATAACTAAAACCATTACAATTGACTAAACACCAGATATAACATAAACACAAATGCAAACAATTATAATTATAATAATTGGTAATACAACAAAACCATTACCATTACAATAATTGGGTACATTGACAAACAAAATGAGGCCCAAGTTTGATGCTGCAATAGCCATCAAACAATAAAAGTCACTGAGGTCAGGACCTTCTTAAGCACACACAACAAATAAGATTTTGTAGGAGTACCACAGTTGTTATGCAAGGTTAAGCTGATTTGGACTTAAACTAACATTCAGTTGCTAAAATGTTGTAGAATTCCCTATTTTTAACAGTTGTTCTCAGAGGTTTCTGGGGACCTGAAAGATGGGGCCATACAATTATGGGCCAAGGTCTTACAGGTTATGGGGGCCCAAGAACTACCCTTCAGGGCTTGGGGAAATAGAACCAGAGTGCATAGAGGAAAGTGTGGAATTAATAATAATACAAGCAAATGTAACTAACAATACAAATGTATCAAGAACAAAAATCAACAACAAAATGATTATTAGAGAACCTAACAAAACAAAACAAAATAAACCTGATGCACTGGGGACCAAAGTCTTTTGGACACAAGTAGTGATTGATAAGTTGGATGGAGATGGGGGAAGTAGAGAGAGGAAAAGACATTTACCCTGTTTAGTCTCTAAGGTACCACAAGTACTCCTGTTCTTCTTCCTGTTTAGTGTAGTATCCCCTCTCTCTCTGGACCCAATGCTAACACAGGACACCACCAGAGACAGACACAGAACATGCAACACAGAACACTGAACACAGACTTTGTCATGACACTATAACCATGGTATTTTATAACTCTGCAGCTGGTACCAGCTCTCCTGATGTTCTGGTTCAGAGCCTGAAAGATAGAAGCTTGGAAACAAATTAGCACAGTGCTTTCACCCTGGCAGAACCTGCTTGGTCTCTGCCACAGTGTGTTTGGTACTTGGGGCTGCACAAATGCTAATTAAGTGATGCATTTCTTGTGAGTGTAAATCCTCCCTTTCTCTTAGTAAAAGGATGTTAACACTCCATTTAGAAAAAAAATTTTGTTTTAAAATTTTCAGCCATTTTGCCATGGCCTGGAGATCTGAGGCAGAAGCAGGCACTGTTGTTAACTGTTTTAATGGCATTTTGGCCCTGGGAGGAGGAATTTACCCAAATATCCCAATATCCCCCTTCCCAATCTTCAGAGGGGTCCCAAAGGTCTGCCCCCTTCTGGGGTCTTAAATGTTTTTTCTCCTGATGTTACTGCTGCTGTAAGATTTGAGAGTGCTGTTTTAACTCTCTGTACCCAACCTGTTTTTTAGTTTCTTTTATTTATTGCTTGCCTGGGTCCAATCCTGCTTTTTTAAATAAACAGTTTCTTTCCATGGGCACAAGCCTTGTTCCACTACCAATTTAGCAAGGAGGGTGGGCTTTTTAACTAGCCCCCACCCTTCCTGGTTCCGTTTTTTAAACATTTTTTTCTAAATTGTTAAATTACCACAATATTACTTACAAAAAACAAAACAAAACAAAAAAAACCAAACATAAACCACACTACACTGCCCAAACTCCTATATTTTTTAGAGTTTGGTTTAACAGAACAAGATCTGCATCTTATGTTTTTAACCCACTCTGGGCCAGAGGGAGAGACGCTAAGCTTCCCTCTGTATTACTCGGTCTGCTACCACCGAGGATTCGTACACCAATTATACAAATCCTTCCCCGGATAAGATCCTTTCCCGGATCAGAGTGAGAAACACTAAGTTCTCCTCTTTAGCTCAGTCTTGCTACGGCTGAGGGTGTATGTACCTTTATAACATAATTTAAACCTAAACTCCTATATCCTTCAGAGTTTGGTTAATTAACTGAAAGTTTACACTCTTTTTCCTATAGTGCCAGGCTTGCTAAAGCTGGCGGTGTGCACACCAGTTTTATAATAACTGTGGATTTTATGCTTGCTCCCCCTTTCGCATTCTCCACCAAAATGTTGTACTTAAAGTACTGCACAGGATCTTTTCAGGGGGAATAAGGCAAAACGCCACATTTATTAGTAATACATGTATTCCTTAACACTGTATCATATGCATATAATATATTACACTTACACTCACACACACACACACACAAACACACTCCGTCTTGTTGTTACCAATTAGTTGCTCCCCTTAACTTCACTGGCCAGGTGAGTTAGATGGGGGAGGGGGTGGAGCCAGGCTTCTGCCGATCCGGATCGATGCTCCCATGTTGACAAGACGAGACCCGGGGTTCTCTGCAAGACACCTTACTTTTATAGCAGCTTCCCTCTCATGCAAATCTATACCAGATTCAAACTCTGTGTCTGTGTCCATTGGTCCTTTGTGCTGCTTTCTTTTGAGTGTTGTCCCAATGCTGCAAAGAGGGTGTTTCCAAAAGAAGGTACTTGCTTTTAACCCCCAAGGCCGTCAGTATGTCTGCTTGTTTTTAATGAGCCCACTTGACACGTTTTATTGTTCTTGGGTCTGGCTCCCAGCCCCTCTCCAACAGTTGAGGCTGTCTGGAGGTGCTGCCTTCCATGCCTTGCTCATCCACACCTCATTCATTCAACAGGGCAATTCATTAAGAGTTAGGGGGGGAGGGGGGAAGAAAGAGCTCTTGTTCTACTGCTAGCAAAAAGAATTTTTTCTTCTATCTTATTCTATCCTTAGGGGCTATAATATTATACCAAGGGCAATGCAAAGTTTCTAAATGAGGCTTTGATACAGAGTCCCATGAAAACAGAGGTCACACGTGGGTAGACCCACCACAAGGTTATATGAAGAGGCACAATGTAAAGTCATATGAAAATTATTAGAGATTTATCTACATCTATATAAGTTTAAAGTATTAATTCATCAAAATTCTGAGTTTTCAAAAACAAAAATAAACCCCAATTACTTGATTAGAAAAAAAAATCTCTCTCAAACCCAACCATTGAGGTTTTTCATAGTGCCCCAAAAATTTCCACATGGCATAAGGAATTGTTATGTATGAAATTCAGTTCTGCTTATTCAGTTTCCTGTTGAAGACGATGTGGCGAGGTGGAAACCCATTTTCAGTGTTAGTGGTCTTGCCCTAAATTACACAGCTTCTAGGAGTACAGTGTTAGTTGCCTACAGTAACTTGTTCCAGAACTTTGAGCTGGAGCCAGGACAGTAGACAAATGAAGTTCATGGTTGTTTTGGAGCCTGAACCAGTGCCCACACACTCAATGGGCATCTTTCCACTGAATCTAATGGTAGGAGGACTTGGATGTTGGAGAGACTGTCTGCCAACCTTGGTGAAGTCAAGGCGACTATGGGGCAGATCCTCAGCTGATGTAAATTGTCTTAGCGCCATTCATGTTCATTTATACCAGCTGAGAATCTACCCCTATGACTTACAGTGGTCTGTATGCTGAATCTATGGCATACAGTAACTCCTCACTTAAATTTGTCCCAGTTGATGTTGTTTCGTTGTGACGTTGCTGATCAATTAGGGAACATGCTCGTTTAAAGTTGTGTAATGCTCCCTTCTAATGTTGTTTGGCAGCCGCCTGCTTTGTCTACCACTTGCAGGAAGAGCAGCCCGTTGCAGCTAGCTGGTGAGGGCTTGGAACCAGGGTGGACCAGCAGCCCCTCTATCAGCTCCCTGCTCCCCTAAATTCCCTGTGCAGCAGCTGCCCAGCAGGCTAGCAATTGTAGCTGTCCCTCCCCCCACTGCCAGGTGCTGCTCCTGCCCTCTGCCTTTGAGCTGCTCCCCGAGACTCCTGCTTGCTGTGCAGGGGGGGGAGGGAGGGAAGGAAGAGGGGAGCTAATGTCAGGGTGTCCCCCTCCCTCCTGCTCCTGCACCCCGCTTACCCCATTTTCCATAGAGCAGGGGGGGCACTCTAGGGCTCAAGATGGCGGGAGCTTGCAGCAGCTGCGGTCTCAGCAAGCTGATCTAATTAACAAGGCAGTGTACTTAAAAGGGAAATGCGCATATCTCCCTCCATTTCTGCTGCTCTCTGTAGAGTGAGAGAGTTAACCCTTGAGGGCTCAGCCAATTGCTAGTTCATCATTTAGCAGTAAGGGAAATATCCAACCCTCTGACTCCTCCACCTCAACCAAGCTTCACAATCATCATCACTGTGTATCAGTATTAAATTGTTTGTTTAAAACTTATGCTGTGTGTGTGTATATATATATAGATAGACTTTTGTTTGGTGAAAAAAATTTCCCTGGAACTTAACCCCCTCATTTACATTAATTCTTATGCGGAAATTGGATTCGCTTAACATCGTTTCGCTTAAAGTCACATAACTACAACGTTAAGTGAGGAGTTACTGTACTAGAGCACAAGAAGGAGTGCCTCCTAAATGGGCTCCCACACATTGACTATGCAGGTTCCCTTTTATAAACTTGGAACTCAGAGTATTCCACTATTGCTTTCTCCTGGGTTATGTACGGTTTGTATACTTCCACTACTTCTATTTGCTTCCTGTGGATAGACGCTGTAAAGTGCTTTGCACCTCAAATTCCATTGGCTTCTATGGGGCCTTTCAGTGCCTTTTACAGCCTTCTAATAAAATAGAGTCTTAAAAAAAAATCAATAGGGGAAAAAATTATCAGAACTTTTTTCAGGGGCTAATTCCACCCTGATTTGATTATAGTATATTTATTTAATTAATTTTGATGTATTTATTTTGATTTATACTATGTTGTCTAAAATCAGAGTGTATAGTTTACTTCATCCTGATACAAATTATTATATTATCACTGCATTTCAATTAGTCCAGGTTTAAGGGACTGAATCCAGAGCCCAGCTCCTCTACTCCCTTCATGTCAGAGAAGTAGTACAGAGGGATAGGAAAGCAGCTGGATCTCTCCAGCTGCAGATGGATTTCCCCAGCTCCTACCCCATCCCTCTTTTAGCTCCTGTTTAGAGGGCATGCCCAAGAGTGTTCCCAATGGGAAAGGGTGTTGCTGAATCACTGCTACACTTCTGCAATCCCCAGAGGGGGCTGGGTGTAGTTCAGAGCTATACTAGAGGTATGATATATGGTGAAAGGGAATTACACTTTAAAAAATTTGTCCCACACTATAGTCAAGCACTTTCTTCAGAAGCAATTGTTCGCACTAATTACCCTCTAGGGCTGCAGCTTCCATTCTTTCAGTTAAAAGTGTTTCTATGCTCTGCATTAGTGGATACCACCCAACCGAATAAATGTTACTTATAAGAGTGCTGAATTTAGGATGTGGCTGGGAGCTGGGAAAATATGCTTTCTCTGTTACTTGCCAACTTTGTGGTAGCATAAAGCAGAAGCCAGACATCAAAACATTAGCTCTCAGAATGTAAAATATAGACTGTATAATATCTTTCACTTATTGGAGCCTTGGTCCAGTTTGAAGCTGTAAAGATATTCACAGCTGCTTTCAAGTACGTCCAAGATGAACATGGCCATGCACAATGGCTTAGTGCTTTTGATAACTGCACTTGAATTAAAATAAACCAGTCTGATAGAGTCATAATTCAGGGCCAGATTCTGAACCCTTTACTCATGCTCGACTACCATATTATTGCTTGCCAGAGTACTGTACTGGTCAAAATGAATTAAGGTAGTAGATTCTCCTGCTCAGTCATTTAGCTTCAGTGCCTTATGATTGCATCAGTCTACGCTTGATATTTAACCTAATTCCTTCACCACAGACGCCTATTTCACTTTGGGGTGCAACTGTCTTCTGCTGAGCAAAGCCCAAGAAAATGACCTTTATATGAAGAACAACTTTGGAGGGTGGTGGTGGTGGGGGGCGTGGGGGGAGAAATGGAATCTTACCCTCCTAATCTCCCCTCCCTAAACAAACTCAGAGCACAGGGCAATTCTGTAACTACTCTGTGACCACTGCCACAGCACATGGGTTAGAGAAGCAGCCACGGCATCTTGTTTTATGCTGAATCAGGAAGAATTGACCTTTAACCTCCCTTGAGGTTAGAGGGAACATATCAATTTGTTTGCAGATAATTTGTCTAGATGGTTATATATTTTGGAATGTTTAAAAAGCTCTAGTTCCCATTCTAAAAGAAAACATTGTGGGTGAATTTACTGCTCCCCCAGGTCAGAAACTAATAGTGCTGGTTAGGAATGTTTAGATATGGAACTCCCCATAAACTCTAATGAAATGGCTGTACTCTGATGCAAGCAGCATAAAAATGATTCCACTGGCTAGAAATATATATATATACTTTCAAACATGTGGGCATCTGTTTGTAGTGGGTAGGTGGTGTATTTTTCTACTGACACACAGATTTGTGCATTTTTTGTGGCAAAATGTCTATTTTTCAAGAAGGTCCCATATCTTGCCCTCTCCATTTTATTAATAAATGTTGCTCAAATTTCATCAGATATTTTTAAACATTACTAGGTCTTTACAAACTTTAATTGTTACAACACCCCATCGTGAGAAAGGTAAGTATTATCATACCTATTCTTCATATGAGACTAATAATACTTCATACCATTTTTATTAAGGCAAAAAGGTTAAGGACTAGATTTTGCCTATAAACACAGCCCTGAGCAAAGGGTGCTGTATAAGCGGCACTGTTCCAAGAAGTAGTCCCAGGAGGTGCTGTGCTTAATAGACACTCCTCTAAAGTTATAATTCCCTACCTGATTCCCCATTGCTTTGGGATGGCCCATAATACAGTAATTTGTTGCTGATCTATAACTGTGTATTATGACAATTTGCAAGCTGGTCTAATTGGTTATTGGGGGTGGAGCCAGTGCTCTGTCAACTTCCCATCTGCTCCAGGAGAGAGGAAGTAATGGACACAGATGGCCACTTACTTCTAAACACCCACTGTTGGGATAATCTGTGCAGTTGTTCAATGAGGAGGTGGTTACTCCTCCTTATGCTCCTGTTTGGGCATGTAGTCCACATCATAGCCCATAGTGATTTGATGAAGGCTACAGAGGGAAATCAGTGTCAGAGCTGTGACTAGGACACTGAAATACTCTGCTCTCCATTCCCTGCTTAGTACACCAGATCCTGTTGCCACTTGTGCTCTTGAGTTGCCCCTCCTATGGTCAGAAGCCATGTTGGCTATTCAGGAGAAGAGCTGGTTCAACTGCAGGCAGCCAGCAGCCAGGAGAGAGTACTCAGGAGCAGGGCTTTGGAGTTGTGCTCCGGTTCCGCTCCAGCTCCAGGAAAAAACCTGCAGCTCCACTGCTCCGGAGCTGCTCCGCGCTCCAGCTCCAGGCTCCGCTCCAAAGCCCTGCTCAGGAGCCCTAGCATCGTTGGCAGCAGCCTGAGTGACATGATCCTTTCCCATACTCTCCAATTGGCCTTGAGTTACTCAAAAGGTCAAGTGTCCCACAAGTGGCAGCCTTGCATTACTGGAGGGAGCCAGAAGTAAACCATGACTTTTAAAAATCATCTTGAAAAACTTTCACTCTTAGGTATAATGTATCATTGGTATTATAGTAGCCCCTAAAGGCTCCAGCCAGCATCAGAGCCCTATTGTGATAGACACTGAGTTCCATTTGCAGGGTTGTCTTCACAATAACAGGGGTTAGAATAGATTGTTAAGCCCCACTCTAAGGTCACAACTTCAGCCAGGACAGCAACACAGAGCTGGATGCTACACTAAGTTTTCACCTACGGACTTCAAATAAGTTGAAATTAATTCATATTTGATATACAGTCTTGGAGCCTTAAAATCTCACCTGTCCTATTGGAAGGTAGGGCCTTTTAAAAATAGAAATCAGGGCCAGATTCACTAGTACACTCCAGCTGTGTTGTGCAGCTCTGGTGACACAAAGCAACCATTATCAACCCACTTCCACTGTCTGGTTAGACTGGGTTTAGAGCTGCTTTGTATTGCTAGAGCAATGCAAAGGAGACTGAACATAACAGTGAATCTGGCCCTCAGCATTGTTGTGCCTTCTTCTGATACCAGTGCCATGTTCTGAGGCCAATGTTGTCCTTCTGCCAAGTGTAGCAGGTGCCTGGGACCTTGCCAGTTGTCTTCTTAGTATGGGGAAAACTCAGTGATGTGAAGTCTGGGATACTTTAAGTGTGACTTGCTTAATTTAAACACATAATCCAATCCTGAAATGAGATGGCCAGACAGCACGCAATCCCTTCCTCCAGGAATCCCAGAACAAAACCAGTGCCCAGATCTCAGGGAGCAATTCTGCTTGAAGAACTGACTCTAATCAGAGCCTGAGGCAAATAGCAAACTCTTGTGCTGATTGCATAACTCCCTCTCTCCACAAGCTACTCAAAAGCCTTGCCTAATCCAAAACTAACAGTGACAGCCCATCTCCTCAAGAGTCAAAACTTGCTTGTACACTAAGAAAAAGAGCTTGCAAGACTATGTGAACAGCCCCACCTTATGACACTTACCATAAGAGTATATTGCTCAAAGGTATTCACGCTGTTGGGCAAATGGAATTATAAGGCTTCAAGACTGTAGCTGTTCAATGAGTAGTATTTTGGTTTCCATTTAGTCCATAATGTACAGATAGCAACTAACCTGAGGAGAACTACAAGAAATGCTGCAGTCAAATTTGGTTTGTATAACTCCCAAAGATGTGAATACTTTATCCCAATTATACCACAGTCTCATGGACCTACAGCACTAGAAGAAAATCTTGGCATTTCTGTACTTACACTTTTAGTCCAATCTAGAACCAGGCAGTGCGGAGAAGAATGAAAAATATAAACAAAAATTGTTCTGTAATGAGATTTCTCATCTTTCTCCTAGATCCAAATCCAAAACTGGTTCCCCTTTCTCCACACATTTTGCTTTTGTCTAAAAATAAGATTTTCTGGTTAGAGTTGACAGGAATAATAATAATAAAAAAGTTGCAAAATCTTCAAATTCCCAAGAAACCTGAACTTGGCGTACAGGGTTTATGGTTACTTTGTGGTAGATAAAACACCCTTGAGATTTAGTGGGACAGTGGCCCTGATGTCCACATACCAAAGGCATAAGGTGAAGGAAGCAGCCATAAGATTCTAGAGAGTGAGCCAAGGTTCCTTATGAACTGCCTTACTAATAGCTTACATCTATTGAACATAGCGCCTCTTATCCCTGAAGTTCCCAAATTGCCTCTCAAACAATTATACAGACTCTATATAAGAATCACCACTGAAATGCAGCCAACTATGGGATGAAAAACAACTGTGTAACAGCAAACAGTTACACTACCCAATAGGACAGGAAGTTAAAAAAAAGAAAAAGACACTCATATGCAATTGCAATTATAGGTGGAATTTTGGATTGCAGAATGTAAATACCTGAGTTGGAATTTGGGCATGTTCTCCAGAGCTAGTACCCTACTACTAAAAAATTAGAATGGGATCTTGAAAGACCAAAAGTGATCAGGACCTCATATGTATGTCTTAGGGCTGGTCCACACTAACCCCCCAGTTCGAACTAAGATACGCAACTTCAGCTACGTGAATAACGTAGCTGAAGTCGAAGTATCTTAGTTCGAACTACAAGGTACTTACCGCAGGTCCACACGCGGCAGACAGGCTCCTCCAGAGTCTCTCGCGGAGCAGGAGTACCGGTGTCGACGGCGAGCACTTCCGGGATCGATTTATCACGTTTAGACAAGACGCGATAAATCGATCCCAGAAGATCGATTGCTTACCGCCGAACCCGGAGGCAAGTATAGACGTACCCTTAGTAAGAATACAGAGCTGGAAGAAACATTATACCCCCAGTACAGCATGGAGTTTTGGTTCTGTTTCAGAGTGAAGAATGCCATCTACTGAGTTACCTATCACCTATAACACTTAGCTGTTTCTTGAAATCTTCTACAAGTATTGACACCAAGGATTCTGCTTAGCATAAGAACTCTGAAGCAATCACAGCAGAAAGTGGTCGTGCTGCACACTTAGAGCATTATTATGGGAAAATCAGGAGCATTATGTTTGGTCATTCTAGCTCATGACAGAAAAAGGGTAGACAATACTTTCTGCCATCTTCCATTTATTGCCCTATCTGCAGATGGAACTGTGCATATGAATGGGCACAGTTTTTTAGAGAAAATCATATTACCTTCTGTGATGGGGCAAATGCGCCCCACACTGGTACTGCGAGGGTTAATGCTACTCTCTGGGCAGAGGAGGCCACACTCTCATGGCCCTGCGGGGCATGATCCTGCTGGAGACTAGGTATAAAAGGGAGAAGCTCAGTTCATTCAGGGCTGGTCACCGGAGGGGAAGGACCTTGAACAGAGGCTCCAGCTGAAGAGCCGTCCCAGTCATTGCCTGTAGGAGCCGGAGATCCTGAGAGTCAGACTGGAGATCTGTGGCCAGCAGAATCCCAGGGAATCATCCTTGCTGAGGAGCCTGGAGACTCCGATACCCTATGGAATGTGATTTTGGGAAACATGGTAGGAAGTGACCCAGGGATGGTGAGCGAGTGTTATCTCCCACCCGAGTGAGGTCAGCGTATTTCAGTGGGATTCCCCACTGACCAGTGATGGACCACTCCGCCACTGTTAGGGCCCTGGGTTGGGGCCCAGTGGAGTTATAGATTCATAGATTCTAGGACTGGAAGGGACCTCGAGAGGTCATCAAGTCCAGTCCCCTGCCCGCATGGCAGGACCACGTACTGTCTAGACCATCCCTGATAGACATTTATCTAACCTACTCTTAAATATCGGGCCCAGACCCCTCTACCCAGGCCGCCACCCCCACCTGGGTACTGGCCGCTAGGTTGCACTGCTCCATGTCCGGAGGCTGTGATATTGACTCTGGCCGTTAGGCCATGATAACCTGCACACAAGGGCCACTATATCTGACCCTGGCCATTAGGCCACACATCCTTGAGAGGAGAGTGGCCATATTGACTTTTTCGATTAGTCCTCATCACCCCAAGATGAAGTCTGGTTGTAAGGATGTGACCGCGGGGAAGTAATTACCACGCCTCACCCCAAGAGAGGATGGGGCATACTTGCCCCGTGACACCTTTCTATCTGGGGCTTAGGTGCTGTGACAAGCATTACTACAGGAACACAGCTTCACTTTTGTGGCTGTCAAGCCAGGTAAAAAAGAAACTTTAGCATGGAAGTAGGGCACCATGAAGTCCTGTAGAACTGCTACAACAATGTTGGCAAAAGCTTTAGCTTTTTTTCCCTCTTATGAAGTCACACAGTGACTTTTGTAGCACGTGAACTTTGCTTGAAGGCTTATCAACATTTTATTACTCTTTAGGAATACTTACTGAAACTTTAATTAATGTATCCCTCAGTGAAAGAGCATTGTTGAGAGTGTAAGGCAGTTCCAAGAGGTGAACTAAATTCTGAACACTCCCTTCCCTCAAGGTAAAACATGGAAGAACAAAACAGTTGCTAAACCGGATGAGCAGAAACAACTGGAAATACGTCTCCTGAAGGGTGGTATATGCTCCCTCCTCAATGTCAGTCAAGAGTAGCACCACCAATTCTTTGCCTTCTCCTAATCTTGGAAGGGTTTGGAGAGTCACACTTCTATTTACACGCCTGCATTTCCCCTAGCAAATCACATGCAGACATTATCTGATACTGCCTTTGATCTGTGTACAGATCTCCCACTGATGGAAAATCAAGGGTAATAAAGGGTCCTAAATATCTAGGTTGCTTACTTGCTATTTCCAGTTAGTGTATGAGCTCCTGATGTGACAGAATCTCTCTGACAGGAGTAAAACAGCATGTACACCGCAAGAAGACAGGATAAACTCAGCTTCGTAGGGATGGCTGCTTTGTGAGTGTGTCTCCTAAAAGGAACCAGTTTAACTTAATGACAGTGAATTGTAATGACTGCTACTTAACTTGGACATTATTAACATACATTTGGAGTAATAGGAATGCATTTGCCCAGTGATGAATGTAGGACTAAAGTAGGTAAATGGGTGGTTAATGACATTAATTGTTGTAATTTTTTGAAGTCTGGCATAAGTCCAGAGTAAATTCTGTGACTTCAGAGGTGTTACAGAAGATTTACAACAGGATAAACAGAGAGCAAAATCAGGTCTGAAGTATCTAGTAAAGACATTGCCCAATACTGATCTGTTCCTCATCTGTATGTTCATACAGAAAAATTACTCAAAGTATCTAAGAAGGTTTTCTCCTTAATAAAAACCCACAATAGCTAGTAGACCAAGTACTGCTTTCTGCTACTCTCATGTATCCTCACTGTATTGTTTACACCGCAGCTAGGGCTTCCCAGAATAGGGAGACAGACATGTATTAGCTCTGCTTGAGTTAGCGTGCTAAAAACAGCAGTGTAGTACGGCAGTGCCAGCACGGATATGAGGAGGTCCACTGGCAAAACAAATGTGGTACCTCTAACAACCATTGCAGCTAGTTTCATCAGGCCTTGATTTGGGAATTAAAGTAGCATGGAATAATAACATTGAGAATGCTGAAAGAGAAGAAAAGCATGAACCAGTGCATCATCATGGAAAACAGATGGGGAGAAAGCCCAGCATCCCAGTCACCCTTAAGCCTGACCTCACTCGGAAAGGAACTAAGTCTGTTTTGGGGGAATGGATGCAAAAGCCACCTGGAGGTGGAATGAGCCGCCGCCATACATTCAGATAACCATTCTTGTCAGACACCAAACCTGAATTCCTTTTAAAATCTGCCCATTACAAGGAGTAACCAGATTTAGCAGTTCAGCCCCGTGGATTCTGACAGTCATTGGAGGTGATTGTTTCCTGTTTCTCTGACAGAAATATTTCCCATTCCTACATCTTTCTGGTGCACTGCAATGGGTATGATACCTATGGGTTGCAATGAATAACAATTATTTAATGCCTGGCATGTGTGAGGCTAATAGCAAAGAGCAATGTGTTCCTAAGGAAGACCACAATACAAGTGGGAGCTGTTTCTCCCTCCACCTGCCTTTTTAAACTTATTTACTCAGGAGAGCAATGCTGAGATGCTGCATGTGGTTTTTAGAGAGAGTTTCTGCTAAAGGTATATTAATCATCAGTAATATAGCAAGAGCTATACAGAAAGACTGCATTCTACATGTTCTAGATTGTATTAAATACACACACAAATAAGTTGCATTGTTCTTGTGATTCTAATCATAGTACAAACTGGAGTGTAGTTGTGGCCAGGCATCTGAAGGTCAATGTACAACTTCCATGATCTTGACTGGCAGGAATGGGCCTTCAGTGTGTTGATTCCAGGTTCTCTAAGGTCTGGGGCTCAAACAGGCCAATTTTCAAAAGACAACCTCTAATTGTGGTTGTTTGCACATTTTGTGCACCACCCTGGGTATGTGGTTAATACAGACTATCACATGTGTAGGTAGAAGTGCAGAAATTGCATAAGCACAAGTGGAGACCAGGTAGAGGCCCAGTGAAAAATCAGGCCAAACATAGGCACCATCTCCGTGGGTGCTCCGGGGCTGGAGCACCCCCAGGGAAAAAATAGTGGGTGCTGAGCGCCCACCGGGAACCCTCTACTAGCTCCCCTCCAACCCCCCCCCCCTCACCTCCCGTCTGCCGCGATCAGCTGTTTCACAGCATGCAGGAGGCTGGGGGTGATGTGGTAGGCCTCGGGCAGAGCCGGAGGTCGAGCACCCCGGCACTTTGGAAAGTTGGTGCCTGTGATGCCAAACACATGTGTGTATGTGCACACGCACACATGTAAAGGGAAAGGGAGGACTGAATACCTGTTATAACTAACTTGAAAAAAATATCAATGTCATTGGACCCTGTCATTGCCTTTGATTTATGCAAAGCACTAAGATGCAGAAAGAAGACAGCTGAAGGGTTGCTATTCCCTGTGGGAAGTGGGGGCAGGAGGGGAATGATGAAGTCTAAAAAGACTTTTATCTATATGTGGAAGTAGCACTGAATAAAAGGAGCCTTCTTCACCTGTGGCAAAACAAGATATTTTTTGTGGCAAAGGTCAGGTTCTTCAATGAACAAGTGGCATTCTTGTTCATTGAAATCTGAAAGCAGGCAAATGATGACACTATACCAACCATTACCTAAATGTCTGTATTTATAATAATTCAACCCATATGAAGAAAATAGCATGAGTTGTTATTTTTAACATCTTTTTCCTCATAAATTATAAAAAAATATTAATTTTATTCAAATTTGGATACAGCTTCCTGCCATGGGAGGGGGTCACTGATCTTAATGCATCTGCTTTCAAACTTTAAAGAACAGAAATGTCATTTATTTTGTAAAGTTTAAAATACAATTAAAGCTGGTTGAAAATTTTCAAATGAATATTTTTGTAGACTTCAATGGGACCACTCACAAAGGGTGAAGTTAAACACATGTGTAAGCCTCTGCTGGATTAGGGCCTAAAACAACAACTGAATTACAAAGGCATCCAGGGGAAAAGTTATAATTAAACACACCATTTTAACATGTATATATACCTTTCACCTAAAGACCTTCGAGCTCTTCAGACTTCTAATTTTACCTCTACCTCGATATAACGCTGTCCTCAGGAGCCAAAAAATCTTACCGTGTTATAGGTGAAACCGCATTATATCAAACTTGCTTTGACCCACTGGAGTGCGCAGTCCCGCCCCCCTGAAGCACTGCTTTACCACGTTATATCCGAATTCGTGTTATATCGGGTCACGTTCTATCAGGGTAGAGGTGTACATAACACAAAAACCAGAGGCCACTCAATAAAATTAATAGGCAGCAGGTTTAAAACATACATAAGGAAGTACTTCTTAACACTGCACACAGTCAATCTATGGAACTCATTGTCAGGGAATGTTGTGAAGGCCAACACTATAACAGGGTTCAAAAAAGAATTGGATAAGTTCATGGAGGATAGGTCCATCCATGACTATTAGGCAAGATGGTCAGGGATGCAACCGCTTGCTCTGAGTGTCCCTAGCCTCTGATTGCCAGAAGCTGGGAGTGGACGAGAAGGGATGGATCACTCAGTGATTGCCTGTTCTGTTTATTCCCTCTGAAGCACCTGGCTGTGGCCACCATGAGAAGACAGGATACTGGGCTAGATGGATCACTGGTCTGAGCTAGTATGACGGTTCTTATGTTTTTATGTAATTAAGTGGCCCATTAAAGGCCAGATGCCATATCGCAAATATAACATTTTAAATATACATGTAATTGTATTTTTTGGATAAGCATAAATGTGATGGATGGAGCCACCATCACTTATATTCTCTCAGTTTGCAACTTCCACCTTTTGGTACATTAAAGCAATACCAATGCCTGTAGAAAATAAATACATTGTTAACAGTTGTTAATGTAAAGGTGTAATATAAGCAAAAGATATGGTAGTACTGAGCTTGCAATAAAATTGCAGTAGAATTGCACAGGACTCAAATGCTTCAGGAATGAAGGTTTAAAATTCAGGTCACCGGTGTTAGATTTGGTATTTCTAGCTCAGATCAAAGGGAATTCTCTTGAAGAGAAGAACTCAATTAGTCCTCTTGTCCCAGTATGATGCCTGCCCCTGCATAAGCAAAATGCTCCAATGATGGTGTTCATTATATTAACAGGGTATCTTTGTACCGTGCCGTGCACAGCGATTGCTATGCAAATGAAGAAAACCCATGGACTACAGGTCATTTTGACAAAAATAATAGTTCAAAACTACAATTGCTTTCTCCATGATGGCTACGTAGTGTGACCAGTTCTGCTCTTATTACATACACCTCTACCCCAATATAACGCGACCTGATATAACACGAATTCGGATATAACGCGGTAAAGCAGTGCTCGGGGGGGGGGGGGCTGCGCACTCTGGTGGATCAAAGCAAGTTCGATATATCACGGTTTCACCTATAATGCGGTAAGATTTTTTGGCTCACGAGGACAGCGTTATATCGAGGTAGAGGTGTACCTGTGTTACTCACTGGTGGGTTACATGCCCCCCACTGTGCCTGATCCGCAGGGAATGCAAGTCTGTTACAGTCCCCACTAGAGAGCCCAACTCTTTAGCTCAGACTGTAGAGACTCATGTTTTCCCCTCCATAGGTCCCTGGTTCAATTCCTGGTGCTGGCAGCCACCACTTATGTATTCACATTGACTTCATGTCAAGCTGGTGATGTGGCCAAAGAGTCAGATCTGCCATTTCTATTGGTGAAGATCTGTCAAAAGTGCCAAATGGGTTCAGACCAGCTGGGGATATGGCCTTTAATCTGTAGTGTTGTGTGTAAGCACATTTACTTTGTACATGTAACAGATGACTATCATAGACTCTGGGTCAGATTCTGTGCTGCACCTCCAAAACAAGGGGTGGGAGAGGGAGAGCACGGACAGCTTGAAGTAACCTCCCTGCTACTTAGATAATTGTTTCCCCCACCGGGCTGGGGACCCATCTAACAATTGAAGTTATAGCAGCCTCCCCAGTGTTGCCTATGCCTTGGCAGAATAAGCCGTTGTGATTTTTGGACCTAAAAATTTACCCTAAGTAACAGTGAAAAGTATGTGGAAGTTCATAAGATGTCACAATAACTTTTGACTTTTTGCCTGCCTGAGAATTAACATGGAATATAGGTCATGTTATTTTTAATAAATGAATGTTATGAACAGGTGTAAGAAACCAGACAGAAAAATGGAATTAGTCCAAACAAAAATGGCCTTCTGATATAAGTCAAAGACTATGGTGAGGGTAATACTTGGTAAACAAGAAAATGTGGAAACAAATTTACCCCTGCCAAGTTTGGCCTTAATGGAAATGGATTTAATTGGCAGACAAAATAACGAGGATAAAATATGCTAAACACTTTTACTCCTTTTTGGGGTTCTTAAAAAGACACTTTGGGAGGAAAAAAGAAGAAGAATCAATCTCTCCCCAGCTCATCCCCTCACCTGCCAGCTTCACAACTCATCTCAGCTTCCTCGATCTTGAGGCAGCAAAAGCAGATGTGGCAAAGGGACTTTCTTCCTGAGAGGAAGGCTGGCTGGCCTTGCTCTTGTTTAAGGAACTTTGTTTTCACTTGCCAGTGCTGAAAGTCATCACATTATCATGCCATCCAGTCATCAGCGGGGCTATCTAATTGTCTGCATTGCAGAGACATACAAGATCCTGTATAGTTTTCCCTTCCCTTGTTGTGTTCCCCTTCCTCTTTCCTCCTATCCTATCTCTTATTCCCACAGCTATTAATTGAATCCTGAAATCAACTGTACTGCATTCATCCAAGCCTGCCTTGCCTAAGGAGAAAGGATCCAAACAGATGTTCTGACCAGAACACGAACCAGGGTCTAAGCAGGTGTCGTGGTGGACTTGTTGGCCAAAGCATCCACTTGTAACTAGCATCCCAGTATTCCAAAACCTCAGCAAAAGCTGTGTTTCACCCATCTTTTCTATCCTCTCTCTCCTCCACCTTGTGTCCTCTACCTCTCCCCCACCTTTGTTAAAAACAGGATAAGTGAATGCGCTGGGCACATCAGTGCCGAGAGTAAAATTAACCATTTCTTTTTAATCAAAGAAAGGTTATTAATAAAAATTAAAGACTCTGATATTTTGATTCCAATTGAAGAGTGACTTTGATAGCATTTGACTAAATTTGTTTTTTGTGATTACTCAGCTACAGTTTCAATATCAGTACTTATTTGTAATTCCTTGTTCTTTGGGTGTGTTTAATCAATAAACTTTCTGCTTGTATGAATTGGGTGTTTGCCAATTAACCAAGTCTTCCCACGGTCTCTCTAGAAAATACCCCCTGCCTATCTATCACTGTTTAATGTTGAACAGAGGTTAAACACCTTTAACTCTTTAGGTGTTTGAGATCAATATTAGTACAACAGGCCATAGTGACATATGCTATAGCCCTATCTCCTCCTAACCCCTGGTATGCCCCCTACTATTCCAGGACTTGCATAGGGAAGTCTCTGTAGAGACAGTACAGATGACCCAGCACAGCACAAGGAGAATTTTCCCTTTGCCCTTGCAGACTTTTTATGGTCTGTCAGTGCCTCCAGACCAGCTAAAGCATTGCTTGGTTTGGTTAATCTGCAACAGAGGATTTCCCACCTTTCTTAAAGTGGACATCTTAATAGACACTTAATACCTTCCTACCATTCAAAACTGCACTGACAATATTCTCTCCCATTCCTCCACACCCCTGTAATTCATGGTTACATAACATTCATGTGGCAACTATAACAAAAGTTTACATGAAAAATTAACATTAAAATAGATTAAATATTTTCCCAGCATCTGCCATTGTAATCTAGCGATTAGAAACAATTAGAACCATGTGCACTATCAAATCTCTGGCCCACAGCTTGGAACTTTCTGCTGTAGAAGTTATACGGTAATTTAGAAGACCCTTCCCATTGATTCCTAGATCAAAATAAAATAAAAATAAAAATCAGTGTTCATTTACACCCTGTTTAGAATCAACTGACTTCAGTGGTTTTACAAGGTGTAAGTCATTGGAGAATTTGTCCACTAATCTTTAATATACATCCATATTCTGAGATCACAGCTTGAGTCATTCTCTTATTCAACAGACTGGGTCTACTCAGTGCTTGCAGAAACTCACAAGGACTGACTGCACTTCATGTGCACTATATTCCTTTTAAAAACTGTAAAGAAATTAAACAACAACAAAAGTGGGTAAGACAGAGGGCCTGATTCTCATTTATACCAAGGCTTCTTTACCCTGAAGAGCGATGTAAAAGGGACCATTGTATAAACAAGAATCTGGCCCAGTGCAACCAGAGCATATTCTTCAATGGCACCTAGGTTAAGTACATTAAGTAATCTCACTGAGCTTCAGAAGAAAGCATAGGCCACCTGCTATCCCAGGGATAGCCACATGCTAGTTGCCAACCTTAAAACTCACAGACTTATTTTAACTTCCTTCCCATGATTACAAAGAGACTAAAAGAAGTACTCTAATAGTATCCCTGACTGAAACATCTGAAAAAAAAATCCCATAGTATTTTTCTTATGTGCAGACAGACACACCCCACACTGAGACCATACAGTCTCACTTTGTCACTCCTCCTCCATCAAACTGCTTAGTCTCTCCAGTGATTCATACACAAATCAGAAAAGCTACAGGCCTGGCAGACATGTGGTTTCCTGTCCATGAACACTGAAGTTTTAAAGGAATAAGCAATAGCAAAGGATAAATAAAATGTTAGCAATAGAATAGAAATGTGAGATTTGGGGCTGTATTTGTAATGTGAATTGAACTGTATTGAGCATTTTTAGAGGCTCTGAGTAGAGAATGGGGACCAAAACCTGCCCTTAGTTACACTAATGCAACTCCATTGAACTCACTGGGGTTGCAACAATAAAAGCAAATTTGGATAATCTATGCACTGTTGTAATAATTGGGGCCTAGCAGGCCTACTTTAATTGTTAGCCTAATTGGCAAAAAGTGAGCATTTGTCACCACCATCTGTTATATAACACTGTTTAAGAAAAGATGCAAGAAGGAGACAGAAAGACTGAATTCATTTAAACAGAAAGGCTCAGCTGACACCACTCAAAGATTGCGTTACGATTATGACTGGTGAACAAGAGGAGCAGAAATCAATAAACCAAAGTTGACGAGTCAGAAATTATGCCTAATTTGTGGACAAATAATGAGATGTATTATTCCAACCATCTTGGGGGAGTAAAAGGGGAACTTTTTTACCATCACTGCAGCTATGGCATAAGGATTGTTGCCATGACACCAGACACCTCAATACTCCAATGGGGATACTTGATCATCATTGCTGCACCAGAAAGGACCCCAACAGGATACATGTGAGATCCTGCTGTGTCTTGCCTTTCCTCATGGGCTTTTTTCTGTCCCTCCTCCCCATGCCCATCTTCGTTCTGTCTTCTCTCTCTCGGCTTTTCACCTGCTCCTGGAATCAGTTGTACTGCATAACACCAGCATGGTGAGCTGAGATGGCTCATTCAGCTCTGCTTGGCCTGAGAAGGACCAGTGAAGAAGAGGGACCTGACCAGACCAACCAGATGATTTTTCTGACCAGGCAAGTGAGCCAGGGTTCAGAGTGTGACAGTCTGTACCCTCATATTCACCCCTTTACAGAATTATGATAATTTTTCTGCAAAGTATGCCTTGTGCAGTATGATTTGAAAAGTCATAGTCTGCAGAACATTATTGTCCTGTTAAAATATGTGTGGCAACAATATATGTAAAGTTATACAATTCTACTACATGGGATTACTGAGACATTTCACAATTCTGGAGAACACCCACAGACCTGTTCCTCAGAGACAATAAGGCAAACTGACATCTCAGACATGTATCAACAAAATCAAATGGACTATCACCTGGTTAAGTGGCCATTCTTTGGCAGGAAAGAGGGTGTGAATGAGTTGACAAATGAACAACTTGAGGTTCCCGTTCTGACAGACTTTCTGCCTCCTGAATCCAGCTGGAGAGGATTCTTGCACAGGAAAAGAGAACTATGAGAAAGGGGAACCAAGACCCCAAAATACTCCTCCATTTCTCTCTGCTCATGACAACAACACCACCTGAACAACAGGAGGAGGGGTCCTGGCTGAAAGGATTCCAGCCAGAAACACTGCTAAAGGATGTGGTGAGAGAAACCTCTTGCTTTGTATTCATTTAACTTGTTAAGTTAGATATTAGTTGTTTTTTTACTTTTATTTCTTTTTAACCTATTCTGACTTTTATGCCTCATTATTTGTAATCACTTAAAATCTATCTTTCTGTAGTTAATAAACTCATTTTATTGTTTTATCTAAACCAGTGTGTTTGGATTGAAGTATTTGGGAAACTGTATTTGAGATAACAGGATTTGTGCCTATCATTTTCTAGTAATGAAATGACAGACTTTATATGAGCTTGTATTGTCCAGGAGAGTGCTGGGCAGTATACGATACACATTTCTGGGGGATAAGTTTGGGACTGGGAATTTGCTGGTTTTGCTCTGCAGTGTAATTCAGGAGTGGCTGGTCATAGTGATCATATAATACAGCTGGGAGCAATTTACATCCTGGAGGCCGTGTGTGAGCAGACCAGGAATGGTTGCTGTCATAGCAAAGCAGTGTAAAAGGCACCCCAGGTTGGAGAATTGAGGGAATACAGCCATTCAGCAGTCCAGATTGTACACTGGGTAATGTCACATACAACAACAGCTGTCATGAATGATCTCCAGCCCAAGGCATCCATCTGTGACTGACCAGCCACCCTTTATCCTAATATCAACAAAAACTATATTTCCCCTATCTTTACAATCCTAGTTCTTCCTTCTTTCTGCATCTGTCTGTTTTGTCTAAAGCAGGAAAGTCCCAACTCAGAATTGAACAACAGAACAAACCCCTTTCTTTCCCATTGAGAAAGACTGTTTGACTGAAAAAGAAATTTTAACCAATATTGATTGCCTCTAAAAAGGGACACTAATGGGTTTTGATGAAATTTGTTTTGCATAAACAATCCATTTCAGTGCTCTTTACCTCGTTTAGACTCTTTTCCTTTTGTGTTTTTCTATCAATATATTTCTAAACTTATAGTGTTTACACAGTATAAAACAGGCTAAGATCTCTGAATACCAAAACTTGTTTAAAACCGTTTAATGTTGGACAGTTTCAGGGTCATAGTAACACCTTTGGCTCTTTGGGCCCTTTACTCCATCTAAATGAATACACAAATACCTCGCTGGAAATATTCAGCATAAATGAAAGCAGAGTTGGGACCTATAGTTATTCACGAAACAAGTAGAACATGCATTTTGCATTATCTGCCAATACATGTGGCACACAAATAGAATAACCATTACATGTTATTGTTATAAAGTAACATTTGTCTGAAGTGACTTCCCAAGGGACCAAAAAAATCTGGTTGTCTAACTGAGCTGATCTTCTAATCAACGTGGAGAAAAATTGTATTTAATATGCTTGGGTATATTCTGAAGCAGTCTTACAAGGCAGGGACCATCTTTTTATACTATGTTTGTACAGTGCCTAGCACAATGGGATCCTGGTGTATGACTGGGCTCCTATGTGTTATTGCAATACAAATAATAAGGATAGTGCTCCGCAAGGGTAACCTATTCAACAGCTTTTCACCTGCATTTACTAAATTTTAATTACATTAAAAAATATAAATTACTACACATATTTTAGCAGTTTCATTGTTGAGTAACATAAAGGAAAAATTGGGGCCAAAGACATTTCATGTTCCAAATATCTGGTACAGTCTTATTGAAGTTTCAATATTCCAGAGGAACATTAGTTCTAGATTAAACCCCCATAAAGATCATTACCTTGGTCTATTGCAGCTAAGACCTACAGGGGAAAGCAAGAGTAAATAATGATTGCTAACATTTTATTTAAATGTGAAATGAATGCGACAAAATATATACTTTCAAGTGACACATTTAGGTTATAAATACAATGGGCCAGATCAACCCCTCCTCCATCCAAACTGTACAGGAAAAGTTTCAGCAGGGTAGATAAACTCTGAAGAGTCTGCATAGAATTCCTTCCATATTGTTCCGGGGGCGGCTCCGTTCCCTTCATGGATCAACCAGAGAGATCCATCCACAAACATGTAGCATCACAGACGTTCACTGCAAATCAAGGCCACCTACATAAGTGTCTGCAATAGCTTCAGCCTGCAGAACCCTGCCGTCTCTGCACCATCAGCACAGCTCTAAGCATCTTGGCTGTAGATGCCTTGAGGACCCAATTTAAATGAGGTCTGGTGTTTGTACGGTACCTTGCACACTTGGTTGGTGGCTCAGGCTCCTCTGTGTTACCACAATTACAAATAAATAAGTTTTCAATCAGTTTCTAGGCAATTTCACTTTCTGGTTCTCATATTCTAGCTGAACATTGCAGTGTTTGAGAGTTGCTGGAGTCACAAATATTTCAGGGACAGGTTTAAAACTAAGCAAAAAAATGTTATTGTCAAAATTTAAATAAAAATCATTGAAACATTTCTGTTAATAGTAGGTTTAAGTGAAATAATTTTTAAAAAAGAATTCCAGCCATAGGGACAAAGTCTTTATGTAGAACTTTACTCCACAAGTAGCTCCATTGAAACCAGTGGAACTATTCATGGAATAAAATGCTACTGAATGTGATTAAGGGGGGCTCTACTGCCCTAAATTTGGGATCCAAATTACTCAACAGAATCTTTCTCACATATTAAAAACGTTAAATAATATGCAAACATTTTTTAAAAAATGATGCTACGCATTCGAAGGTAGGAAGATGAATGCAGTCATGTTAACGGCTCATATTTTCTGTGACTAGATGGATTTAGTCGCAAAGCATTTTTCATGAGTATCAGATTAGTGCATGGAAATAATGGTTAATTAAGGATATGTCTTCACTGCAAAAATATTGTGTTTTTATACTGAGATGACTCTCTTGCTACAAAATGCTAGGGGGAAGACACCACTGCAGTCTTCAGCTTGATGTAGTCACTCAAGGAGAGCCCCAGGTCAGAGGCATACGTTTGACCTAGACTAGCTACATTGCTAAAACCTACCTGTGCCTTGTCTCCACCAGGATTTTATATTGAGGTAGCTATATCAACGTAAATACGCACCTTTTACCCAATGAAGAGAAAGCCTAAGTATGGTCCTGAACCAAAGCCTATTGAAATCAATGGAAAGACTCCTATTAGCTTCAATAGGCTTTGCATGAGGTTCTATGTTCCCAAGTAGTATGAATGGTAGTTTTAAGTAGCACATTTAAGCCATATGTTGCTAGGATACTGC
Organism: Trachemys scripta elegans; assembly: GCF_013100865.1. Lineage (NCBI taxonomy): Eukaryota > Metazoa > Chordata > Testudines > Emydidae > Trachemys > Trachemys scripta. Next base: position 93,183,923 of record NC_048299.1, read on the forward strand.
ACTACTATTTTGGCTGCAAGAGAAGATTACCTAATCCTAGGGGGGTCTGAAGAGGAGGACACAAGGAAGTGCTGGATGGGGAAAACATCAGTAGGCCAAGTATTTCTGGAGCAATGCAATTGAAATTTTTATTTTGCATTTAAAGATGAGTCTTAGAACACTTTTCAGTTTTACTGCCTCCAGAACTCTTCCTACTAGAGTGCCATTCGCTTCAAAGGCCAGAGCTGCTGCAACAGAGGAAAAGGCTGAGACCAGCAGGAATAGGCAAAAGGTGGGTGAACAGTGTCCGTGGTTCAGACTTGCACAGTTGTAAACACATTATTAAACATATGAGAAAAAAAAGGCAGGATTTAAGACTAATTCCCTTTTATTACAGGCTGTATGTTTGCTCACAGGGAAGAAAAGTGCACAACTCCGGGTTTTCAATTTGAGAGCTAAACCTTCCCCTCCCCTACTCTTCTTCCGGACAAGGCTTTCTGGGCCAGTTTCTGATTTCACAGCAGCATAACTCAATGTGTGCAAAAGCAGAATCAGATACTTACTGAGCACAAGGGCTGACACACGGTCAGATTTTCAAAAATGCTCAATGCCCAACAGAAAAGGTGGACAAAAGGTTTTCGACAAAACAGTTTTCCTTTGAAAAATAAAGTTTAAACAGAATCAAAATGTTTTGTGGCTGTGTGTCAATTTTGACAACACTTTTCAATGGGTATAGGGAGAAACATTTTGTTTCAGCACTGTCTTTTCAATGCATTTAGTTTTGACATATTATATAATTGTAAACATCATATTAAATATAATATAAAATATAAAAGTAAAAACTAAATGAACTGAAATTTCACTACCAAAACAAAACCTTAAGATGATCCTGTTTTTCAGAGTTTTCATTACACAGGACATTTCAGATTTTCATTCCAAATGCAAACAATTGTTTTTAAATGTTGGAATTTCCCACAGAATAGACATTCTAGTTCCCATCCAGTCCTACCCAACAGCTTCTATTGTTGCAGCTGGCCAGCAGAGGAGCTGCAGAGGAAGCAGTGGGAATCAGGTGGTGAAGCAGCAGCCAATACCGCTGCCTTCCTGTAGTGTTGGGGGTGATTCAGACACTTCACTCACCTCTACTTAAAAGGTACAGGGATCAGCTCAGGAAACACATTTGCAATTCATAATCAAATACATCTTTCTTCTTTAAAACAGTTGCCCTTGAAGGCCACAGTTTGGAGCCTCAAGTGCCAGAGATTAGTTGCCACTGCATTACCACAAAGTCTTTAGTTACATAGTCACAAACTTTTTTTCCAAATACAATACAAAGTCATACCATATTTTCTACAGCCTTAGATACACAATCAGAGACCACACAAGCCCTTACTCAGTCCTTTCGTGTGTTCCAAGATGACTGGAGAAGGTAAAGCAATGGTTTGTAAAGCTCTCACTTTACCTGACTGAATTTTAAGGAGTTTAGTACCTCCCCTGCACACGCATCCACAGCATCTCTTTTGCACACGTACCAAGGTGTGACAGAGGGAGCCCAGCTCTAGGACATTGGAACATCTCCATACCTGCTCATGGGGGGCAGAGCCAAGGTCTCTGCTGTGCGCCTTACAGAGTCTGCAGGCACTCTTCATCAATGCTTTCATATCTTACAAAGTCCAAAGGAGCCTTTCCCATATGAAGCACATGCTTTTTCCTGACAGACTAACATCTCTCCTTCCTGTACCTTGGTATGCTGCTCGGTTGTGTCAGCATTGAGAAGGCACAATGTGATATTTAATAGTGCCCCAAGGGTACAAAACCCCATGGAACTGAATTCCCAGTAAAGAACCAATGATGGTGGAGATCAGACCAGCAGCAGCTTGCTGACCCTCAATGCAACAGCTACATCTGTAGAACATGACAGAGCTTGACTTTTAAGGCCAACGAAGTGAGCAATGTAATTACAGAACTAGCATTCTGTCTACCAGAATTAAAACTAAGTATGAAGGATCAGACAAGTCTCATCTTTGAAATGCAACAACCAACACCAAATTTGAAAGGCATCCCATTTTGTCTGTTAACTCCCTTCTTCTATCAGAGAAATATTACTAACATTTATGGGGTCAAATCCTGAACTAAGACACTCCTTCGAAGTCCATGTGGATGTGTTGTAGAACTGAGGGAGGATCACAGGAACAAGCCCAGCAAACGGGAATTTTACTTGATGGATCACACAGCTCAATTGAATCCAACTTGATTTTGAAAGGAAGAAGTGTTCCCGCAGGTGGTGTGCATGCTTTCCAACAGTGACTGCAGAGTCATCATTATTAGTTATATTACTGGAAACCAAGGCAAGGTCTTTGGGGCAGGGGCCAGCTTTTTGCTCTGTGTTGCAAGTAAATATGTGATTAAATATATTTTTTTAAACATGGTGACTTAAATTTTCAAAAACATGACCCGTGCTTTTGGGTGTCCACTTTGAAGGGGCTTGATTTTTAGAGGGTGCTCAGGACTTGCTGAAAATCAGACTTCTATAAGGTGTTTTGAGTCAGGCACCCCAAAATCACTCAGCACTTAGTAAATTTAGGCTAATCTATTTTAGTAACCAAAAATTTTAACACAGCCATGCTCAATTCTATGGCCAAGGCACATTTTGGAGGTCTGCTTTGCATATTAAAAGGCATGTAGCAAATTGTTTAGAAAAGCCAGGCACAGGTAGGTAATGGCAACATTTACTTCATTTGTAGGTATGATCTGGAAACACCCTTGCAAGAGAAAAATGTGGACAAAACCCTGAGTTTCTACTGTATGTCAAGATCTGTGTGGTGAGGTGAATACTGCTTTTTAACAAAGTGAACCATTCAAACACATCTTATGTAGCCGTGTGTGATAGTGCAGTGGAATCCCGCACAGTGTGTGGCTATGTTGGGTTAAGAATTGTCACTTGGGCAGCTAAAGGCACCAACTCCTCTTGGTTTATTAAATCTTCAGGATTTGTCAACAGGCCTTGGAGCCTATAAAGGATGAGACTATAAACCCAGAGCTGGGGGGTGGGGGTGGGCACTGCACTGAAAGCTTGATGAGTTCTAGTTACTAACTATGATCCTACAACTGATTCTGAGCTGCAAGAAGCATGATCTTTTATTTTAACCCTTGCAGACTGAAACCTTATATTAATTCTGGCTATAAGAAGCCTTCAGTTTACACCAACACTCAGAATTGTGTTACGGAATTGTTGCCCTTAGTTTAACTAGCTGACACACCAACGGGCCCAGAATATTATACTTTTATCCCTTTCAACCCACGCTGACCTCATTTCCCTTGAGCCATTTGGCATTCTCGGCTGTTGTTCTAATAATAATACTACAATTTGGATTTACATCTCTTGGGTTAGAAACAGGGCTTTAGTCCAAACAACTAGGTTTTTTCCACATAGCAGTTCCAACCAGAATATTAAATGGCCTATAAAGAGAGAAATAGTTTGTGACAGAGACATGGAACATGCTCATATAGAGTCATCACCTTTTGCTATTTATTCTGCAGGGCAAGTATTCTGCATTGTGATGTCTTGATCAAACAGAGTCACAACTTGATGCTAATACAATTATGTGCAAGTATCAACCCAATGTGCAGTTGAAATCTTTGCCCATCCTTTGAACGCATCACAAACAAAATTGTATGCTTAAAAAAAAATCTGGTTTACATTTTTGGTTTTGGTTTGGATCAGCAGTGGGAATATAGAAACACAGTCAGAAAGGCTAATCTACACTATTTCCAGGACAGTTGGCCCCTCACTAGTTGCAATAATTTTTTCATCCATATTGGATTGTTTTTCCAAGGTCATCAGATAGTCACAGTGTCAGTAAAATTTGTGATTAGTCAATGAAAAAATTCATCCCCTCCCACACTTGCTACTAAAAACACTTTGCAGAATTTGGTGTTCTATAATCTAGATGAAGCCCACAGAGCCCATTCCTTATCCCATCCTACATGCTTCATTTATATCCAGCTGTGCATAAATTATAAGTGTATTTGGGCCTTGATCCAAAGAAAGAAATGGTTCACAGTATAAAAAAGCATGTACATTGTGCCTGCCAATTAGCCTAATTTTGGGCCTAAATCTGAGAAGCGCTTAACTCCCCTTTGATTTCATTGCAATCAAAGGGGAGTTAAGGAGGTTTAGTACGTACCTCTTGTGAGTCACTCAACACTTTGCAGGATCTGGCTACCAGCTAAAAACTAGATTATGCCCCCAGTCCAAATCTCATGTTCTGTACTTCTTTTGCTATTTACATTCTTGTAAATGTAATACCCTTAATATTGCCATGCTTTTACCCCCGCAGAGCATCTAAACTCATAAGAACTAATAAAACCCTGCTTTGGGATTTAACTATTTATCAATTAGCTGTTTTGATTTTTTGACAGCTGTCATTTTATAGCATTTTTTATTTAAGCTCCATTTGCCAGATAGCACATTTTAAAATTACATCATCTCACTTTGACTCGCATCCTGGCAGCAATGAGTATCTGATATGAAATGGTGAAGTGCTCTTACCACTAGTTAGCCTGTGCCATATACACCTTCATATGTCTCTGTGGATTAGTATTTGTGTGGGACTGAAGTTCTAGGAACATGTAAAGTGGAGTGATATAAACCGATTCAGTGCGCCTTCATTGTTTAGTTGAATTCTCTTTGGTTAAGAAGCCCACAGTTATTGGCCCCACATGGAAAGAATTAATTTGAGCTACTTACATTCTTTATTTCGATTTGTTTACATTGGGTTGCACTGTAAGAATTTTAAGTCACCGTAGTCTGTGTTTACCGGCAGCCAAACACGAATTATTTTTGTACTCTTCTGCAAATAAAACTACTTTCTTTAAATCCAAACCTATTAAAAATATACAGCTGTAAGGTTACACCCACTTCCTTCAAATTACAAATATTAAATCATTCTGTCAGGGCTTCCCCTGTAGAAACATACAATGAGACCAAAAAGCAGGAGGGAAATGCTGATAATGCACTAAATTTCATTTTGGAGCCTATCGCCAGCCATTGCAAAGAAAAACATTTCTTATTTAAAAGTGTTGCACTGAGTCAGCTGAGAGGCCTTCAACTGAGACAAAAACCAAGGGCCTGGCCATATGTGGTTCCTAAGGATCTCATGACCATGTTCATAACAGTAGAGGCATTATGCCCCATGCTCTGACCAAATACCAATTTGGGATATTATAGTCTGCTTCCCAAAACGTCCTTCAGGTTCAGTTCAATGAAGTTTTTATCATTTCCTGTCCTGAGTTATTGTGTAGTGTCCTTGTGTGCTGCTGAACATAAGTTATGTTTTCCTAGGACATCATTCATGTACTTAACAAAGGTGTTGTAATGCTTAATTTTCAGTCATTACTAATTGGGCCCAGACACACTGCACCATGCCACAAAGAACAAAGAGGAGTCAGTGGCCCTGTACCAAGGGGCTTACATTCTTGTTTGTAAGGTATCTTGAGCAGTGATGTGCTGAAGGGGACTCCCAGAAATACTATGAGCCCCTTTCTACCGATCTGAAATGGAGGGATGGGTAGTTTCCTAGCCTGTGGGAATTCACCCTCTCTTTGGATGCTGTTGAATCATCCCTGCCAGAAAAGACTTTGCTCTAAAACTCATTAAAACAATTGTTTGATTTTGAAATGCATCAGATTGTGCCAAATGTCAGATATATATATAAAAAATTAATAAGGGAGGACAGCCCTGACTTCCTGCACTAGATATCAGCCTCTCACTGCAACATCACACATGCATACACACAGCCCACGTTTCACACTATACAAACTGAGCACTACTATTAATATACTCCATATATTTTTTAGGAAGAAAGTATAAACATTTCTAGCCAGTGCACTTAATACAAGTTTGTTTGCCAAGATACGTTTCATCTTTCCTTGCTTATGACTAAAAGCTAGTGTGTTTAAATGGGAGAACAAATGAGTGGATTCTCCAATCTTTGGCATTTCTTTTTTGAGGGGTCAATCCTGCAAAAGGGTTGTGCATTCCAGCCCCAATCCAGCAAAACAATTAAGTGCATGCTTAACTAGAGACATATCTAATTGAAATGTATTTTCTTTCCTCATAAGAATGGCCATACTGGGTCAGACCAATGGTCCATCTAGCCCAGTATCCTGTCTCAGACAGTAGTCAGTACCAGAGCTTCAGAGGGAGTGTACAAAAAAGGGTAATTTCGGAGAGATCCCCCCACATCTTCTCTTCCTGGCTCTGGTAATCAAAGGTTTAGGAGTGTCTCAAGTATGGGGTTGCCTCCCTGACCATCTTGGCGAATAGTCATTGATGGACCTATCCTCCTTGAATGTATTTAGTTCTTTTCTGAACCCAGTTGTACTTTCAGCCATCACAGTGTCCCATGGCAATGAGTTCCACAGGCTAATTGTGCGTTGTGGGAAAATGTATTTCCTTTTGCTTGTGTCAAACCAGTTGCCTATTAACTTCATCAGCTGACCCTCATTTTTGTATTGTGGGAAAGGATAAATAACATTTCTTTATCCACTTTTTCCACACCATTCATGATTTTATATACCTCTATCATATCCTCCCTCAGTCCTCTCTTTTCTAAACTGAACAGTCCCAGTCTTTTTAATAGCTCCTCGGATAGAAGCGGTTCCATACCTTTGATCATCTTTGTTGCTCTTCGCTGAACCTTTTCCAGTTCCACTATTTCCTTTTCAAGATGGTGCAACCAGAACTGGACAAGTATTCAAGGTGCGGGTGCAACATGGATTTACAGACTGCATCATGATCAAGGCTTAAATTCAGCTGGAGCCCACTGGTAAATATTTTCAGCCCCAGGGGAGGCACTGGGACTTGGGGCTTCAGCCCTGGCCACAGGGCTTCAGTCCCAAGCCCTGGCATACACCCCCACCCCCAGGCAGGGCTAAAGCCTGGAGCCCCGAATGGGGAGAGAACTCTGGGAAATAATAGTTGAGAATTGAAGACCTGATTATGATATTTTCTGTCTTATTTTCTATCCCTTTCCTAATAGTTCCTAACATTGTTAGCCTTTTTGACTGCTGTTCTGTATTGAGTGTTTTTTTCAGAGAACTATCCACAATGACTAAGATCTCTTTCTTGAGTGGTAACAGCCAGTTTAGAACCCATCATTATATATGTGTAGTTAGGATTATTTTTTCCAATGTGCATTATTTTTCACTTTTCATCTGCTATTTTGTTGTCCAGTCACCCAGTTTTTTTAATGAGACCCCCCTGTAACTTTTCACAGTCAGCTTTGGACTTAACCTCAAATCACCCACAAAAACAAAACAATCAACAAACAATAGATAATATTTCACAGTATGCATAAATGCTACACAACTCTGAATGTTTTTCCCACCCCGTCAAATCATTTCATTGCAAGGCTGAACAAGCCCATCAGAGATAAAACAAGAGCATGCTGTTTGATCCTTTCGCAGGGCCCATCCTAGTAAATTCAGTCTTCCTTATGGCTATCCTAATGTTGTTAGAAAAATCTAAGGAGTGCTCAGAAGGTTAAGAGGAAGAGCCTGACCGCCTCCAGCTGAGGACTATCTATTTAACTTGAACATGGTGCTGGGGCTGTGCGCAACCTGGGCTTATTCTTTGCTTTTGGCTGAAAACTTGCAGCAAATCTCTACTTCTCAACCTTCTCAATGTACACACGATGCTTTTCTGAAAGAACAAGAGAAAAATATTAGTGTCTTGGCCAACACTGTCCCTCGCCAACTGTCTAGGAATCTATTGCAGACTACAGAATGGCTGCCTTGTTTGCCAACGTAATAACCGCCTAGTTCTACTAGTCTGTAATTCACCCCTTTATAGAGCATGTTAGAGAACGACTCGGTGCTCGGAGCACAAAATATAATATACAAGTTGTGTTCCATTCAACTTCACCCTGTAGAGTCAGCGAGGGTTGCAAAGCTGAGATCAGTGGGTCAGCAGCTACCTGCAGCTCATAGAATGGCAAGGCTGCAACTGAATCATATTCTGTGGATTTAACTGCCAAATAAGAGATGCCTTCATGGAAGAAGTGTGGGGTGAAACAGCAATAAAGTAAGGCAGTAAACGATCATTTCCAGATGCAAACATGTAGTTTGGAAAAAAGTTTGAAGAATTTAAAGAAGAGAGAAAAAACAGTCACTTGGCTTTCCCTGTTAATAGCGGGAGGCCTGGATAACGTGTGACTAGAGCTGTCCAAACAAGGGAATTTCCATTTCATGGGAAATTCTGGATTGGCAATGTTTCATTTCATTCTGGCCTGCATGAGGGAGGGAGTGCTGGCAGAAAACCAGGCAGGTTGGTAGGGAAGCTGGCCAGTTGGCCAAGTTTCCATCAAAAATTTGGGCAGAATCATCATGTTTCTGGGGAACTCTGAGTCTCGCTGAAAACTGTTCCATTTGAACATTTTCAGCCAGCTCTGAAAAGATCATATTTTAAAGGCATAAAGAAAAGGGAGCAGAGTTTAGGTCAAGACCCCGGCTACTGTGTGCCACATTTTGGACCTAAATTATATAGTCATGTCTTCCAATTGGTGTTTCAGAGCTCAGGGTTGATTTTCAGAGGCACAAATGGCAGTTAGGAACCCCACTGCTATCTGTACTTTTGAAAATCTCTTCTATGCTGAATTCTCCTGGAAAATGAGAATTACACAGCAGTGTTAGTTAATTATGAAATTGTATAACTCTCAGTTTTAGTGAAATAACTGCAAAAATACACCACAAAATGAAAACAGCCAACATACATGTTTTTCATTTGAAAGTACTACAGGAATACCATGGCAACTGGTCAGAAGAGTCAATAATTTTCCACCTTTTTTTTTTTAAACAGTTTTCAGTTTTTAATTTAACAAAAGAGAAAAAAAATTAAAATTCTCATTTTAAAAAGAAAGGCTTGTTTTGTTGAAAATGCAAAATACAATTCCTGTGTACCCTATAGCTCTGGAGAAAGGGAGCATTACTGGACTCTGTGGCTGGCTGGGAAAAGGAGGACCAGGGATGTGCAGCAGCCTGAGGGACAAAAAGGGAAAAAACCTCTATTTGTGGGAATCACAGGATGTAGCTGCCATCTAGGATTTATAAACTCTGCTGGGTGGTTACCTCTCCAACTCTGTGCATCTCTGACACCAGACAGGACCTGAAGCACTGCATGACAGACAAATTCCCCTAAGGAGAGATCTGATCCTCTGAAATCCCTTTTGGCGGCTTTTAGGGAAGAGTACAAGGGAGAAGGAATACAAAACAGCGGGTGTGCAAGCTGAGAATCTGGAAGATGACAGGAAAAGAGACTTAGATGCAGACTTAAGGAATGCAAATACATTTATGCAATAACTTGGCATGAAAGGTAAATTGTATGGTCTTTTATGGTGCAACATAATGCATTATAGATGAGGCCCAGGTTAAGATTGAGCTTTCATCTTTAAAATCTGCATTCCTGGACTTCTGAAGGGTTGATTTCTCAAACCTCAGCACTGCTAGGTTTTGCATGGAAACGTATGGCTGTTTGGTGTATTTTGTGTTTCATTTACACAGGCAAGAGGAACTGAATTTGCTTTGGGGCATTGCCTCCATTCACAAACTGCATGCGCATACACATTCTCTGTATTCTGAGTCATAGCAGTGAATAATGAACTACATCAGTGAACATTCTCGAGTGAATATATAAGCAGCCTGGTATTCTGTCACTATTCACTTGAAGCAGGTCAGTACTCTGTCTGACCTCCACAATCTTCCATATATGAACATTCTTCCTTAACTTCAGCTTGTACTAAAACACTCCAGCCTATTCACTTTACATCAGGAGTTATCCTTAAACCAGAAGTGATGGGGGGAGGTATGGGGTGGGGGGGGGTCATGCACCCCTCCCCCCGATTTGCTGCTTGGCTTGGACTGAGCCTGCTCAGTAACATCTGCTGAAGCCACTGCCCTCACTGTGCCCCTCCCACTATTGGCAGGTATGGGTCGTCTCTGCCTCAAACAAACTTTAAGACAGGGTTAAGATTGGAAATATAAATACCTTAAGCAAACAGAAACTCATTAAAAGATTGTAGTTTAAAGAAAACAAACATTTGAATGCTGGAGTTTCAGAGCTAAGCTTTCACAAAACAATGAGCCTGGCAGGCCTTAGTATTTTTTTCAAGCCCTGTGAAATATTATGCCACCAACCTTCTCATCTTCTCCCCAATTTCCAATTCCACCCACTCACAAATAATTAGATGCCTAACTTTATGTTCCTCAGATTCTGCTCTCAGTTACACCTATGCAACATTCATTGCTTTCAGGGCTGATGAATAGGAAAAAAACAGCTCATGCTATGAAGACAATGGGGTTACTCAGGTGATCCTGAACTGGAATTCAGATAATTCTGCTGACATAGCAGCACCAAATGATTCAACATAACCATCCAGAACTGTGTCACCCCTGAGAGGCTGACAATAGTAAAAAAAGGAGGAGAAAAGGGGGAAAAAATTATCCTTAAAGTAGGCAGCTATGAATCTAGATACACAGGGCAGATTTGTTGATAAAAAGGAATTATTTGTACTAATTCATTTTTCAGCATAGTACCACACTACATCTGCCTCAGACCTCTACCACTGTAATGGAGAAAGAGACAAACTCATAATTTTCTAGTTTTGAAATAAGTGTTACTACTTATACAAAATTCCAGCTTTTTAAATAAAGCGCTTTATAGTTATCAAGACAATTTCCAGAGGTATATATTGATTCTCATTTCCCACCACTTAGGTGAGGATTCCTGCAAAGAAATCATCAGTGAGTAGGAAGCTTTGAAATTCCATATGCTACTGTTAGCTGGTCTTCACTAAGCAGAACACAGAACTTCAGTTGTGCTGGTATGTACCCCTAGTATCTGTAACACCCTAGTCTGACCCCATCACGCTCGGCACAGATAAAATTACTAGCTCTCCTTAGATCAACAGGCAAAAAAATATGGAATTTTGTTGTATATACTTTGGAAGAGGAAATTATATTTTGGTCTATAACCATTTTAATAACATTTATTATACCTAGCAAAGTAAGAGGTAGCATCATCCATCTATAAAGACTTTTGATGGGGGTTTTAACAGTTTATCATAGGTCAAGATGTACATTGATTTTAGAGTTCTTTAAATTGAATGCCTACACGTCACACAAGTTCAGTAGCAATTCTTGCTTGGATTCTTCCAGTGCTGGGGGCTCCCGAACCAGATCCTTGGCTGGTGTAAATCTGGATAGCTCTAGCAAAATCAGTGGGGCTGTATCAATTGAAGTCAATGGAGCTATGCTAGTTTACATCAGTCTGAGCTCTAGCTCAGATACTGTTCTGTGTCAATTAGTGTTGTGCAGAAGTGACCCTCCCTGCTTCAAAATGGAGATTTTATGAAAAAGTATTTGCAATGTATCCAAGCTTTCAGAATTTTCTGAACACATCTGTTCTCCATGACCATATGCGGTAAAACGAGATCATCCACAAAATGAATCGTTAACTACAGAAGTATCCAGGATAACTGGGTGAAATCCTGGCCCTATTGAAGTCAATGCCAAATCTCCCATTTAGCGTCAATGGGACCAGAATTTCAGCTTTGGGGTGTAGCCTATCTAAATTTTACTAAAAGTGGCTCAACTATCAAAACTAAAAAACATGGGAAGAAAAGCAGACACCCCTTTCTTATGCCATATGCCAGTAGGATCTGCTTTGTAATATTCTTAAGATGCTCTTAGAATGCTTGTATAGATTTTTTATTCATTGGATTAAAGTTACTGAGAAATTCCTTTTCTTTCATTACTGTGGCCTCAATTCTATAAAGTACCTAAGCACGTGTGTAACTTTAAACATGCAAGTAGCCCCATTAACTTCAAATGAACATGTATATGTTTTTTCCTGGAGCCTGCATATACAACCGCTCAAGGGACTTGAAACATTTTCTATAGCTATGGCCAAAACTTGCCACCAGCCCCCAATTTATTTGTAACAGAGAATATTCTCTAAATTACAAATTGTGGTTTTCATTAGCCAAATTATTGCTCTAAGATTATTGATGCAATCATTATTTCTACTCATGGGATTCAAATTTAAGCAATTCTCTCCTCCTATCTCCCTGAGTGTAATAAATTTTTTAAAGATTCACATAGTTCTCAGCAGTGTCCTGATTTAATACAGAACTGTAATGCAGAGACAGCTTGAAGGCATTAAGTAGTTCCTCTTATTACGAGAACTAGCCATATGAATCTAGAAGGACTTCGATTTGGAAGTCTACAAATTATTAGATCAATTGGCAGTCCATTGGGATTTGGTGGAATTGAGTGTTTTGATTGCATCTACCACAATATTTTCTCAGAGGTAGTTTATTTTTCATAGCAGGCAGTTTGTTATGGGCTAAACCTTGTTGTTTGAATGTATTCAAAGAAATATATGAAAGCATTATTGTCAGCCTGGGCTCTGGAGCTGCATAAATAATGCATTTCATGTTGACAGGTTTATGGAAGAGGCTATTCCTTGTTTCTGTTTGGGAGATGGCATATCCACTCTCTTTGCTTTCTGACCAACCACACCAAAGATTGCCTTGCTTTTTCATCCCATTGTGTTGGGTCCTAAAATTAAATTTTCCTGTTACAGTTGTGACATGGATGGACAGTTTATTATGAACCATGTTGAAGTTTGCTTACCTTTGGGCAGGCTGTTAATGGTATTCCTGCTCAATATAATTAACTCTCTTTTTCTAAATCAGAGATTATATTTTTATGCCAATTTCTGTGATGGGATATGTGGAAACCTGATTTCAGATTCTAGCTTTGTAGGCATCTCGCTGTATCCCGCAGTTGGTGCTTTTTCTTTTCTAGTGTTGAAAAATAACCTTGAATTTCTGTCAAAAACTGTGATATAACTTCTTGAGGAACTTAAAAAAAAAATTAGTATATACATATGTATAATAAAGATGAGTAGGAGTACTACTGATATTTATTTGCATATAAAATATATGCAATCCTTTAGATGTCTTAGAGCTTGTATTATATTATGGGAGTTGTATATATTGCAGTACATTGAGGAAGTTCCACTCCTACTTTTCTTACTTTGGAATGGGGCTAGTTTTAGAGCTGTCTAAAGAAATACCTAATGGGTAATTAAAATAACTCCCTAAACCTTACAAAATCCTGTGGTAGTAGAGACATGATAATACCTATTTAGTAGGGCTGTCAAGCGATTAAAATAATTAATTGTGATTAATCACACTGTTAAACAATAATAGAATACAATTTATTTAAATATTTTAGATGTTTCCTACATTTTCAAATATATTGATTTCAGTTACAACACAGAATACAAAGTGCACAGTGCTCATTTTATATTTATTTTTGATTACAAGTATTGGCACTGTAAAAAAGCAAAAGAAATAGTATTTTTCAATTCACCTAATACAAGTACTGTAGTGCAATCTCTATCATGAAAGTTGAACTTACAAATGTAGAATTATGTACAAATAACTGCATTCAAAAATAAAACAATGTAAAATTTCAAAGCCCGCAAGTCCACTCAGTCCTACTTCTTGTTCAGCCAATCGCTCAGTCAAACAAGTTTATTTACATTTTCAGGAGATAATGCTGTCTGGTGCTTGTTGAGTTAACTGCAATTAATTGACAGCCCTATTTAGGTTAAAAAGGGGCTGTCATTCACACATCTGGCATGGTGTGAACTTCTTATTTTACCTTTATGGAGCCCTTAATGAACCATTAGTACCAGCTTTTTTCTTAGCTATAATTATAATTTTTTATTAATTTTTCCAAATACAACAAATATGGCAAAATACCAGGTTCATCATAATACACAAAGTAAATAGGGTTAGAATAAATGGAGGGATGGGGAAGCAATATATCTATCTTCAGTGTCTACATTACTCATAGACCTGTAAAAAATCAGTACAAATCACTTTGAATTTTTTTGGGGCATGCCCCTTCTGCGGAATGCCAGTCATTCATTAGCTGTGAGGTCAGCCATATCTCCAAGCCAGGCATCAATGTTTGGTGGGGATCGACTTTTCAATTTTTTGCAGAATACATTTTTAGGCGACCAAAGCTGCATGGTGGAACCTTGCTGCCTGGTTACCAGTGTGTGTGGTGCAAGTCTCCCCTTTTTTCCAAAGCAGCTACTGTACCTATGATGTAGCGCAACAGGATTATTCTGTTTTTGAAGCAACTTCATAGTATGTTCTGTTTTCCTAAGGTGAAGAAATTGTTAAGAATTAAACTTAAGGAGTGGACTCCAACTTAGCATAGAATTTCATATTGGGTCTTGACCCATCTCCTACCTGAAATTCATGATACAGGGACACCCCCAAAACATCTGAGTTAATGTAGCAGCCAGGAAGTTACATTTCCAACAGTGGCCAGCATGCGTGAGGCCCATTACTATTAGTCTATGCAGGACCATTACATTTCTTGAGTGGTAACAGCTAATTTAGACCCCATCATTTTATATGTATAGTTCGGATTATGTTTTCCAATGTGCATTACTTTGCCTTTATTTTGAATTTCATCTGCCATTTTGTTTCCCAGTCACCCAGTTTTGAGAGATCCTTTTGTAACTTTTTGCAGTCTGCCTAGGACTTAACTATCTTGAGTAGTTTTGTATCATCTGCAAATTTTGCCACCTCACTGTTTACCCCTTTTTCCAGATCATTTATGAATATGTTGAATAGGGCTCACAGCAGAATAGTGTCTCACCGCATAGACCCCTGTGAGACACTACTATTTAGCTCTCTCCATTCTGAAATCTGACCATTTATTCCTACTCTTTGTTTCCTATCTTTTAACCAGTTACTGATCCATGAGAGAACCTTCCCTCTTATCCCATGACAGCTTACTTTGCTTAAGAACCTTTGGTGAGGGACCTTGTCAAAGGCTTTCTGAAAAAATAAATGCACAATATCCACTGGATCCTTCTTGTCCACATCCTTGTTGACCCCCTCAAAGAATTCAGGTAGATTGGTGAGGCATGATTTCCCTTTACAAAAACTGTGTCGACTCTTCTCCAACAAATTATGTTCATCTATGTGTCTGACAGTTTTGTTCTTTACTATAGTTTCAACCAGTTTGCCCAAATACGTTTATAAGTAAATGCTTTACCTGGAGATATTTCCACACTCTGGAACAGGGCAAACCAAATTTTTGCTGAAGATCTACAAATGGCTGAAATTTATCACCGTCAATTAGCTGTGACACTGTCATAATTTCTCTCTCCTTCCAATCCCTCCACAAGACCTCCTCCTCTACATGGAAGAATGAATGGAAGTGGAACTTTCTACCCAAGTTTGACCAAACTTGCCTCACAGCCATTATTGTGGGATCTCTGGAGCCATCAAATCTATAATAATTTGATCCTACAAGGCCTGAAAGGGGGAAAAGTTAGACCAATATTCATTCAATCTGAATTCAAGGTAGGGCCTGTGTGGTCATATTTAACAGTCATGAAGATGTCTGGCTTAACGGAAAGGAGATATAATAATTTTCCAAGTTAGGAATGAAAAACCCCTAGATAGCGGGGGAGCTGTAATTTGTTCGGAGCCAGTTTCAGTTTCTTACCTGCACCCCCAAAGGAATGTTCTGAAAATTTTATTGAATTTCTTAAAATAAGTTTGAGGAATGGAAACAGGGAGCCCCTTGGGGCATACAAATTCTGGGAAGGATATTCATTTTCAGTATATGAATTTTATCACACAAACCATGGTTAATGAACTCTGTCTTCTCAAATTGTTGGGCAATTGGGCAATAACTGGTTCTACATTAATCTTAGGAATGTCCCGAACACTACTAGGAATCAGAAGTCCTAAAGATTTCATGCAACAGGATTACCATTGAAAGTCCCAATTTGAGAAAAGGCCTTTGAGGGCATATTTGTTAACTACTAAGACTTGATTTACCTCAATTCATTTTATATCCTGAGATGTGTGCAAACTGATTAATAGTGGTTAGAAGGTTGGGAATGGTAACCTGAGGCTTAGATACAAATACACGACCATCATCCACATACAGCATAATATTGTGTTCTGTTTGGTCCACCCTCATCTGTTGATATGCTCAGATGGCGATGGCTAAAAGTACGTCTACACTGTGTCGAAAGACCTGTGGCTCAGCTGCGGCTGGCCTGGGTTAGCTGACTCGGTCTCTCAGGGCTCAGGCTGCGGAGCTATAAAATTTCAGTGTAGATATTAGGGCAGAGGCTGAAGCCTGGGCTCTGAGACCCCATGAGGGGGGGAGGGTCCCAGAGCCCAGGCTCCAGCCTCAGCCTGAATATCTACACTGCAATTTTATAGCCCCAGAGCTGGAACCCCGAGAGACTGAGTCAGCTGACCTGGCTATGTGGTCAATGTCCTTTTTGGCATCTAAATGGCAGCTCAGGGTTCTTTAGAATCTCTCAAAGTAGCAGTTATATCAGAGGTGGGCAAACTACAGCCCGCAGGCCATATCTGGCCCGTGGGACTGTTCTGCCCAGCTCTTGAGCTCCCGGCCGGGGAGACTAGCCCCCGGCCCCTCCCCTGCTGTCGCCCCTCCCCCGCAACCTCAGCTCGCCGCGCCACCAGCGCTCCAGGCGGCACAGCTGTGAGCTCCTGCTGGGCAGCGTGGCGGCATGGCTGGCTCTGGCCAGGTGGCGCGGCTGCCAGTCCTAGTGCTCTGAGTGGCATGGTAAGGGCGCAGGGAGGGGGGGAGGGAGTTGGATAAGGGGCATGCGATCCCATATATTCCAAAAGACACATTTCATTATTGGAGCCATCATTGTTAAAATATACCAAATAAAATGAGAACAAATGAGAAATTGCAATTTTTCCTGAGCAGCATACAATGTTTGCATATCTAAGCAGCAAAAATTATATAATCAAGGGATAAGATGTTGCTTCCCAGTACCTATTCTACTGGAGCAGGAAGGAAAATCTCTGCCTGAGAGGGTAATGGGAGAGGGTCAGAAACAGGAATTAAATAAGTGAAAAAACAAAACAGAAAAGATGTTGTATTTCATACAATAAAAAAGAAGAATCTGTTTAAAGAATCCAAAAAATACACACTTGTGTAGGCGCTGACTCAGTTGATGCTCCGGGACTGGAACACCCATAGTAAACAAATAGTGGGTCCTTGAAAGTTGGTGCCTGTGCACGCTTGACACCCACAGGGGGTGGCCAGATCAGGTGAAACTTGAAGGTCTTCATAGTCCCTGGAACCACAAACATTACCACTAGTAGTCACCTATTACTAGTACTTAATTTGTGCCAGGACTTAGCCATGGCACCTCTAAGCTTGGCAGTTCAGAGCTCTGGCACCTCTGGAATTGCTGCATCAGTTATGAATGTAAAAATTTTTCTTGAGCCTCAGTACCTAATTGCTTGAGCCCCAGCACCTCTTTCATTACAAATTAAGCACTGCGTATTACCAATAAAACCTTGCTACAAGGAAGCACCATCTAATAAAACAATGGTTTTATATATTTTATATAGCTACATATACTAATAAAATTATTGATTTTACATTGATGCTCCTTTCCCATGAGTTAAGGCAAAGCGTGATTATCAATTTGCTTCCTATTAACCCTTAACTCCAATGAGTGAGAAAAAAAGAAAAGGAACTAACCTATCAGTATCAACCCGTGGCCGCCAACCTGTTTAGAAGAGCCATATTGCATCTGAGGGAGTAATATATAAATTCCATGGGGTCAGATCATTCCATAGATGTCTCCTCTTGCTAGGTAGGAGTTTACAGATTTTTCGGGGATTTTTCTGCCACCAGAGGAGATCTGAATTCTCACCATTCTTAATGTGGAGCATTGCCGGGTATTTAATAAAATTCTTCAAGTACAGCTTCCCAGCCAATTATTTTGCTTGGTTAAAAGCTGCCCTTATTGCAAACACATCATGGGCATAATTTTGAAAGAGCAGTATTTTAACTGCTGGTCTTTCCCATAACAGCTCCTTTTTACCTCTGGATTTCTGCAATATAAGCTCCTTAGAGGTGAACTGCACAATCAGTGCTTTAGGCCAGTTTCCTGGAGCTGGCTTGGGGGCAAGGGCCTGTGTACCTGTTCTGTATCAAAACAAAACCTAGCTGCAGATCCAACAACTTAGTTAGCAATTTATGGACAAATTCAGAGGGGTTACCTTTCTCTGTTCACTCGGGGACACCCACAATCCTGACATTACACTTTTGTGAGTGGCTTTCTAGATCGATTAGCTTGGTCTTAATAGTCTTGTTATCAATTAACAAGTTCATCACAATCTGTAATTTGTTCTCTTTGAGATCATCTTCCACGCCAGAAATTTTGTGTTCTGCTTCACCCATCCATCTGGGTAGAGCTTGTAGAGCACTCTGAATCTCAGTCATGGCGGTCTTTAGGGTGGACACTATAAATTTAATTTCAACGGTATCTGTGGCCACCTATTATAGCACAACCATCAGCGGCATTCCATCAGGCTCAGGCACCATTTTGTTTTTAAAAGGGCACGGAGGCCTTTCTTCTCTTCTTTCTTCTTTTTTTTTTTTTGTTTGTTTGTTTTTGTGCTTTCAGATTCAGAGAGGAAGCCGCAGAGCTAGAGGGTATCTTAGGGGTTTCAGTAGTCGGGCGCAATATTTCTCAGGGTTGGATGGTGGGTTTTAGGGAATGTTTGGGGATTCCCCATGGGCCGCTTCAGAACTCAAGCAACTTGCCTCCACCTTTTTCATACTGCCTTCTGGTGTCTCTTGAAGCACATGCTTAAGTACCACTTACTTTCATGAGACTAAAGAAAATTTTTAAGGACTTTGCAGGATAGGGATGGGCTTAATCATGTGTTTAAGTATTTTAATAAATTGGAGCCATAGGGCCCTAGTTATTACAAATTATTAGTCTGTCTCTTACGTTCATGGGTTGAATGAGAGCACTGCAGGCACATGCTAGCTAACAGATCTGTTCAGACACCAGAATTTCCATCCCTTGGGAAATTCAGACATTTAAAAACCAATTCATTCCAAATCAGAGGGAAAAGCTAAGATTTTCTGCAAAATGAGAATTCTGAAAAACTGATTCAGAACGATCAAAACCCTTTGTTGAAACACTGACTCATTTTGATAATGTAAAACGGTTATAACAAAATATAAATAAAATGAACATCTCAATTTTAACATAAGTTGAAACGAAAACCATAAAGTCAAAATAATTCATTAAAACTTTTTCCCATAGAAAATGTTGTCCAAATGAACACATCCCTGAATGATCCAGAAACGCCTTAATGACAACTGGCAGGGAGCACAGGCAATGCACAGAGATTTATAAGGATCCCTTGGTTCAGATATGTGCATAATAGTACATCAAAGGGTGGCATGTGAGGTCTCTACCAAGAGCCAGCAGCCTACGGGTCATAATTATTGCAAGATGTTTGTATGAGAAATGGATTAAGAGCTATGTACAATGTAAAATATTAGGTTCCAAAACTGCTGAAATAAAGCTTGTCACCTGAGCCAAGGCAAGCCTCAGGGCTGATTCAATCAGTATATAGAACAAAAAACGTCTGTGGAGACAAGCTATATTTACTGTCTGGGCCAGATGCGGGCCTGAACATTTACAAAGAGAAAAGAACCCCAAGATAAGTCTCCGATGAGGGGACCTCCTGGGGTAAGAGACAATGGTCAATAACCGCATAACCCCCCACCCACCCCACAAGAGAGGAGAGGAGCCAGGATTTTATCCTTCACCTACGAGTCAAGCAGACAGCATATCTTGTGTCATGAAAAAGGGATCACAATCTGCCTGGCTGGAAAGTGCTGGTGGGAGATACTTTATTAGCTATGAAAGTGCCTTTGAGAAACAAGGAGGATGAGGTAATATCTTTACTGGACCAACTTCTGTTGTCCAATAAAAGATATTACCTCACCCACCTTGTCTCCTAATTTCCTGGGACTGAGAGGGCTACAATTACACTGCATACAATGAGAGTACTTGGTTCATTAAGTGTAGGCTATAGAATGCGTGTTTTGATTTTATTTTACATGTAACCATTTGTTTCCAGTACTTCTACTTGCTATCACTCAAACCTCTATACTTTGTTAAATAAACTTTAACTTGTTTTCACCATAAATTTAGTGATCTGAGGTGAAACTGGTAAGCTGGGGTGTCCTTTTCCTTTGAGAGCAGCAAATCTGTGAATACTGTGCATGCCCAGCAGAACAGGGGCTGGACACTCTAGGGAGATGCTCAGGCTTGGAGATTGGAAGGTGACTATCGCTAACCTGCAGAGAGAGAGAGAGAGAGAGGGAGGGGCCTGTATAGGCTTAAAGGATTGGGTGTGTGTAATACCAGAGGAGTTGGGGAGCTCACCCCTACCAGGCACAGACAAGGCTTCCTCACACTAAAGGCAGGTGGTAGCGAGGTGTCTCACAATCCTGGGAAGTGTCACACTCTGCCAAACATTTGAATTTAGAAAAAAATAGAATTTTCCCAATGGAAAACTTCCGTCTAAAACTTTTGACCAAACTTTACCAATCAATATTATTTTTGGCTCTGATCATGCAAAAAGAACTGTATGGGCATCTGTCCTGTGCCTATGCAGATCTCCAAGGAATTCAATACAAGGTGCAGAGATCCATCTGTGCAGTTCTTTTTGCCAGATTCAGACCTCCAGATGTATATGCCATGACTTCATGTCATGAAGAAGGAAGAAGATAGTCTCTCTCGGTACAGCTCTTGTGAGACCATGCCTAGACCATACATACTGCATGTAGTTCCTGGAGCCTCCGAGTACTGGAAATACATCAGCTGTTTGAAGGACCATAACAACCAATACATGTGTAGTTTTAGTTGTATATATTTTTTCAATTAGTACATGAAACATCAGATTTACTGAAGCCCATATGAGACCTAACCTAACTCAAAATAGGCCCACCCATGGTAATATATTTTTTCTCATCCCATTTTTCATTTATTATTTGTATTGCAGTAGCCTGCAGGAGCTCCAGTTATGGGTCAGGACCCCATTGTGCTAAGCACTGGACAAACAGAGTAGTCAAATCCTTATTTATTTCTAGAGCAGGTGAAGCAGTAATTACAAGGAATGCCACAAATGGTCTGACAGCCATCCACAGACAGTCATTTGAGCATCAGTCTTTTTGGATAAATATGCATTTCATATGGAGACAATGAGCAGGCAGCAAGCTTGTTCACTAGTGAACGAAAGCTCTTTTACTTGGGTTTTGAATTTTACATTCTCCCTTAACACCCCACACTGGCAACACAGATTTGCCAGTCCTAACTGGATTTTTGTTTATTGCTGGATTTTTGTAACATTTTGGTTCAGCACTGCAATCATAATACACTTGCTATAGACTCCAAATAATTTGCTGCAGTTCCTATCTCCATCTGTACGAGGGAGACTTGGGTAGCTACTACCAGCCCATGAAGAGTAGTAGTCACTATTTATTATTATAATAAAAAATTGCCATCTAGTAGTTAGACCAGGGGACTGGGAGACAAGACTTCTGGACTCAGTTCATGGCTGTAAAGTAGTCAATAGTCTATTCCAGGAATGCTTAATCCAGGCCACGATTTAGAGAAACCTATGTGGTAACACCATACAGCACATGTGTTGCTCAGTCCAGCTCTCATCTAACCCCCCACTGAAATTAATGGAAAGACTCTCTGTGAAGCAGGGTGTCAATGCAATGGCACCCCCTCTGGCCAAACATGGCTCAGCCCCTGAGCTTTCATAGCCTAGAGGGGCTGTCAGTCTATTCCTGGTGCCCAGGGGTCTGAAAACTCTTTCTTCACACCCAAATCCATTAGGAGGTTATAGTAGGGGAACCCAGACCTGCCCACTCTACTGGGTTTCAGCTCACGGCCCTTGAGCTAGATAAGCAGGACCAGGGTTCTTCAACTCTGACAGTGCCCTGAGCTCCTTCCTACCTTCCCCTGGGTCTCTGCAGGCTCTCTGGCCTGTTAGTCAGTTAGTCCCCTTCTGGGCTGTTGTCGCTGGGCAGGAGCTCCTTTCTCCAGTCTGCTCACTCCTCTGGTAGCTGCCCCACCTTTCTGCTTCCCAGTCTTTTTATCCTCCCAGCTGCTGACAGACTGCCATTCAGCAGTGGCTAGCAGTGCCTGTATTAACCCTTTGGTTGCTGGGCTAGCGTAGGGTATGTACACTCCATGACACTCTCATAGACATCAAAGGGCTTTGGATCAGGACCTCTATGAATTGGAGAACTACAGTATCTGTTTGTCTCCAGCATATTAAATTCCCTTCCACTCACTACAACTGAGATATGGAGACACTGCAATGTCAACCGTTGACTTGTGGGCAAGTCATTTGAACAAGCCTGAGTGAGTGAAACTCAGTGGGGATTTGGGCACCTCATTCAATCTCCTTTGAAAACCCCAGCCTTTAATCACTCTGTTCCTCAGTTTCCCCATCTTTAAATTGGGGAGAATAATATTTCAAACCCTTGGGAAATTGTATTAATCTAGGAAAGATTAAATTATTAGTTTATTAATCTAGCAAATACTAAATGCAATTCATGATGTCATAACAGCAACCAAAATTCATTAACAGTAAGGGTAACAATGCAAGCTTCAAAATAGTCAAGGAGTTATCAGTTCAGATTTACCTCTCCTCCCACATTTCTGCCTACACACCACGTACAGGCCTGGGGACCTTCGGCTCTTATACAGGTTCATCACAATTTTCTTTGATTTCATTATACTGTATAACTCATCCATGCACTGAGCCTGTGTCAGGGTTCGATACAAGAGTTTCCAGCTCAAACTGTAATTCTCTGTTTCAAGTGCAGCGTTGACTTGGCTGGGCAAACAGTAGGTCTCTGCAGAGCACTGGAAAGGTAGATGCAAGAGAGCCAGGGTGCAGAATGCAGTTTCTGGCCCATGCTATAAAGGTGAGTAGAAGCCATCTGCTTATATGTTGAGGGGTGGAGGGAGGCAAGGCCTTCTGCTGCCCACTAATGGGAAGAGGTGTGTATGTGCTGATGCTTGTTCATTCCTGTTCCATATATTTTTGCAGGATGTGGAGGGCTCTCTAGTCTTCAGCCCCTCAAAAAGCAGGATCTTCCAGCAAGATTCTGTTCTAAGCTCCTATTTTCATTAACTCTTTTTCTTTAAACTACTTTTCAGCAGTGCAAGATTTCTCTTGCGATTATGAATTTTGTATGGGTTACAAGTAGAGTGAGGTGAATTTTTCTGAGTTTATTTTTTGTCCGAAAAATGCATTTTGGGGGGTTGGTAACTATTTGCTGAAATTGGGTAGAATTCAACTAATAGTTCTGGTTGAGAAAAAAAACCTGAATGAGTCAAAATGTTTCATTTTGATTTGAAACAGTGTTGCAATTTCAAAATTTGGCCAATTATAAAGAAGTGGGGAAGGTATGAGAAAAACCTGAAGTGGCTAAATTGAAACAAAAAACTAAAAGAAAAAGAATTAGTATAGAGTCAACCAAAATGTTTTGTTCAACTCTAAATGAATAAAAAAAAAAAAAAGAAAATGTTGTGTTTCAAATCAATGTGAAATGTTTTGGTTGATTGAAATCAAACTGGATTTTTTTTTTTAAACTTGGATTTTTCATTTTGGCTGCTGGGCTGGAAAAAAACATTATTTGCTCAGCTTCAGTTACAAGGCACTGCACACTCAGTGAAAGAGATTCAGTAGCTAGATTGTATCTACCCCTGGGCAAGTTCAGAGAGAAGAGGGTGGGGGAAGGAGGGCAGGAAGTAATTCAAGGAGCCTTCTTCCTCCTCCTCCCCCCCCCCCCTTCTCCTCTGTGTAGGGACCAGCCACAGTCTCAATCCTTGTGGGCTCTGCAACCAGGTGAATCTAACACCACCAGCAGAGAGCGAGAGAAAGAGAGAGCTAGGAGGGGGCAAGGTCACGATTCTGTAGAACTAGGCCATCGCAGGGGGCGTGCATGCTGCATCCATAAAGTGGAGCAGATGCCACCACAAGCATATACTCCCTGAGGCATTGTGTCTGCCTTCCATATAGTGCCTCCAGGATCAACTGATTAGGTTTACTCCCTGATGATCTCCTCAGCCTCATGCCAGTGACTAAAACCACAATCTATCCCTGTGACTTTAAACATGAACAATGATTATTCTTATACCAATAGCTTTCAATCACACAACATTACAGCTTATCATTCATAAGTATGTGGTACTTGAAATACAAAGTTATTTATGTGAGAACAATACATAAGAACAGAGCAAAATACTCAAATATTGCTCCTCAAGTATACTTCAATCTTAAAAATTCCTCTTTCCACTGACACAACGGATACAAGTCAAAGCACTATATTTATTCCTAAGAGACGTGGGTGAGTGGGTAAGGCCCTGGGTTGGGAGTCAGGAGACCTGAGTGCTATTCTTGGCTCTGCCACTGATCTGCTGTATGACCTTTGGCAAGTCACTTGACATCTGTTTCCATCCATCTGTCTTGTACATTTAGATTGTAAATTCTTCAGGACAAGGACTGTCTCTCACTATGTATTTGCTCAGTGCCCAGTGGGATCCCAATCTTAGCTGGGGCCTTTAAACACTACTGTAATACTAAATAAGTAAGGGGATTGTATTTTATTTTTTTAATAGAATATTTCCTTTAACTTTAATCATGGCCTTGCTGGCACAACGCTATCATATACTGCTAGACACTTCTGGAGAAATGCTGAATACCAAGTCTTTGATTTGAATCTTTTAAAATGTATTATTGCTTTTAAAGTGAACTTTCCACAACACATTTTCTGCACTTCCAGCTAAGAAGCTGAGGCCTTGTCTACACCGCCAGTTTACAATGCTGCAACTTTCTCTCTCAGAGTGTGTGAAAAAACACCCCCCTGAGCGCTGCAAGTTTCAGCGCTGTAAAGTGGCAGTGTAGACAGTGCACCTCCCAGCGCTGGGAGCCACTCCCCTCGTGGAGGTGGGTTCTTTATAGAGCTGGGAGAGCTCTCTGTCAGTGCTGGTGCCGTGACCACACAAGCCACGTTAAAGCGCTGCTGGCAGCGCTTTAACGTGGCTAGTGAAGACATGCCCTCAGCTAACGTTAACAGCACCTAGTGGGTGTTACCTCACCACTCCCACAGCAGAGCTGAACTGAGCAATTAAGTAAAATTCCACCTCACTTAGACCTGTGGCTGAATTTAACTCCTTAATGCCAGGAATCAGATTTTCCTTAAGAGGGAAATTCCTTATTTGCTGTGAGATGCACTGACACCACTGCAGGGCCAGGCTTAGAGATGGGCCACCCGGGCAACCACCCAGGGGTGCCATGCTGCAGAGAGCTCCACGTGGCAGTGCAGAGGTGCGCACTGCCAGTATAAAGTCAGAAACTCCTCCTGGCTAGCAAGGGAGCTCTGCATGTGGGGAAGGGGTGTGCCCAAATTTCTGCCTGCTTCCTCTTGGTGGAGAAACATGGGCAGGGGACGTGAGCACTGATGCACAGATACTGCTCATCCCCACCACAATATTCCTCCGTGCCCCCTAGTGGGCTGTGATGGGCAAAGCGAGAAGCAACACCAAGCACTCCGTATTTCCCCACCTGGGCTGTGCTGTGAGGTGAGCATCAGAAGCCACTGCTCTCCTGTGCTCCCCACACACAGCCCAGAAAGTGACCAGGGGAAAGTGACCAGGAGGTCACTCCTCACTCCTCCCCTCACAGCCCCCTAGGAGTGTGTGGATGAGCAGCTTGGGGGGCAGGAAGGGGGCCCCGGGCAGCAATGCCAGCTGCTCCATGCATCCTGGTCAGTTTCCCCACATGGGTGCAGGGATTGGGGCAAAGGGGCACAGTGCTGGGATTAGGGGTGCAGGGGGAGTGTGGGAATTATGGCGAAGGGGGCACAGTGCAGGGGTTGGAGCCCAGGGAGGCCAGGGTTAGGGGCATGGGTGTGTGTGCAGGGGTTAGGAGTGAAGGGGGCACAGTGCAGGGATTGGGAAGCCAAGTTCACCCAGGGCACCATTTTCCCTAAGGTTGGTCCTGACTGGAATCAGAAGAATGAAAGAAGTTTTCTTGCTTCTTGATGAAAGGGTACAGGGAGGACTCCAGATGTCAACAATTCTTAAGCTGTCTTGGAAGAGGGACTTAAAAGAAACACTGTATAACTAGAGGGGAAGGTAGTCGAGTTGGACAGGATTTTCTTTTCGGATTTATAAAAACACGCTTAAGGCACTATTCCAGTCTGATTTATGCATTGTCTGGGGTATACTTTATTATATGGGAAAACTGACTTTGCTTTTTACTGACACACAATTGGGATTCAACCTTATTTAGCTTGCATGCAGCAGAGAAATTTGCAACATTTGGGCGGGGGAGGGAAGGAAGGGGGAGAGGGAGAGGGAGAGGGAGAGAGAGCGCTCCTCCAAATAAGAGGAGCAGAGAATAGAAGTTAAAAAAAAAAAAAAAAAAAGTGTGCACTTAGTATACTGGTTCATAAAAGCACAGGCTGTGGCACTGGAGGAGGGGGTAGATTGGGGCCCTACTGTGGCCACACCTGTCCCCAGCAACCTCTCTTGGACCCAGTAGTGTGCAAAGTAGACACTACCACCCTAATCTGGACTAGAACCCAAGTAGTGCCCCAAAATCACCCCTCCCCCCCCCGTGGCCTTGGGGGGAAATTGCAGTGAATAGCCAGGCAGAGGCTCCAGCTGAAGCAGCCAAAGCAGGGACCTCTGAACGTTCAGAGACCTTTCTACAGTTGACTGGACTTCCTATACCTGTGCTGATTGCCTACTTGCTCCAACCCTTGCTCCCCCTCATCCCCTCAGTATCCCTCCTCAACTGCTCCTCTTACTCTCTTCTCCCCTGCCTCATCCCCCTCACCTCACCTTCTCTTCAATGTCCCATCTCCCTTCCCTTTTCTTTCTATCCCCTCGTAACAACCCCCCCCTCATATGCCATTGGCTTGTGTGTTCTACCCCCTCCCTCAGCTTGTGCTAGTCTTGTCTGTTTAGACTGTAAGCTCTTTGGGGCAGGGACTGCATGCTACTCTACCTTAACAGCGCCTAGCACAATGAGACCCCATTCTTGGCTGGTGCTTAGATGCTGCCATAATAAACATGAATGATTAAATGAAAACCCCATGAACGTCTTCTGAAAAGTAAAATACCCAAACCATAATCCTTCTCACCCCCCATTTTATGCAATCTGCACTGTGTGGTAAATGTGCCATCCTTAAGGCCCCACAGCCCTTGGGTGAAATCCTGACCCCAATGAAGTCAATGGCAAAATTCTCATTGACTTTAACAGAGGTAGGATTTCAACCCCTGATTTTAGTAGTAACAATGTGACTAGAGTTTACTGTCCTTGAGTGATTTCTCCAGTGTATGAGACATAAACATACTTTGGAAAACATGCTTTGTCACTAATTTCTCTCTTAATAAACATTTATTGTAAGGAAAACCCCAACCTGACTTCCCAAGTCAGAGTAGTGATTATTTCAAGTGACTCTTGCAGTGTTCAACAGCCCATTCATGCAGAGGGCACAGGGGGAAAAATTGATTTTATAGTTAAAGTATAGAAGAGTATCCTTATTATTAAATATTAATATTGTAGTAATGCCTAGTGGGCCAATAGGAATCAGGACCTCATTATGATAGGTACTGTACAAAATACATAGGGAAAGACTGTCCCTGCCCCCTTCTTACAATCTACGAAAGACCATCTGCCTTTTCTTCTCAACTCTTTCATGGACATCCTGTATGTCCTAGGCTAGTTATTTCATTGTCCTTTACTCCATTTCCCCTGTTTTTGTAATACCAGTAATTACTCATTTCAGAGGCGTGTGCCTCCCATATGCCCCTCATTTAGGGAACGATCCTTCATTTTAGCCCAAAAGTTACTTACTTTTCACACACATTAGGTGCCCCCTGACTGTTATTGCCACAAATTATTTACATAATAAATAATGAACCAGAGGTTATAGAAAGAGTCATTTATGCTACAGGAAGGACTTGGAATATTGTAAGTTTGTTGCTTAAATAAATGATGAAAATAAGGGACAGGCAACACTGTCTCACATTTGGGCACTGGCAAGTTGTGAGGTATGCACAGGCGTGCTCTGAGTCTTCATTCACTAGGGTTTATAGAGTGCTTAGGATGGAAGCTACAATGGAAGCGCAGAGCTCTACAGTATTAGTCTGTCAAGCCCAGATCATTTTTTTCAGATCCCCTTTTTCTTATAGCTGCCTACAGGGCTTGCAAAGAAGTCAGCCTTAAGTTACAGTTGTCTTCACAGTGCGTCAACTGGAACCAGGGCTTTTAAGGACCCTCCATGCCAGCCCTTTTACCCAGCACAAAGGGGCCAGAGCAGGATCTTACCCAACCAGTCCTCCCTTTCCATTCTCTCTCTCTGTTCCTCTGTCTGAAACACAAGGCTAGAGGAAGGATCCAAGCATGACCAGGAGAGTGCTCTGTTTAACACATACTCCCTCTTCTCTGCATGGCTCCCCATTCTGGCCGCATGCTAAGTAGATTAGGGACTTCTAGTGATCAATGTGGTTCAGGGAGACAAGTGCAGTGGTGATAAGTAGCCCTATGACTCTGCTACAGCAGTGTCAAAGGGATGCAAAAAGGAGGAAGTTGGACAAGGCAGGAAGGAGAAACCAAAAGCAGGAGATAAAAAATTCACTTAGTGTAATTACTTATTGGAACGGTTGTAGAGAGAGATGTAGTAAAATCTCATATTGCTTGGCATCTTTGAATCAAGATATGCTTTAGGTCAACCATCAGTTATCAAGCACGAGGAGGGAATTACAGGGTGAAATACCATGGCCTGTGTTAAGCAGAAGATCAGACTAGACAATCATAGTGGTCCCGTCTGGCCTTAAAAAACTATGAACCCATATATTCCTCTAGAACTGAACAACTCTCCCTGTCCTTAATCTAAATTCCACAGGATGTATTTTTTTTTTTTTTTGGTGGGGTGGGCGCAGGTACCATTAAATTCTGTCTTTCCAGAATCAGAACTGATAATCTACATCTTGGTATGTGAGGCATCAATAGGAAAGATTGGAAATGTAGCAGAGCTAAAGGTAATAAGAACGTCAGCCACTATGGTATGAAACCATCAGTTCCTGTCTCCTTTATACTTGAAGAGGTTCTCTGTTTTCTCTGAATTAGGTGTAAATGTTTAGATCACTCCATGCTGAGACTCACATTTCTCCTTATTGGAGCCAAAGAAATTCATAGTCAAGTATACAGACAGTGAAAACCCCACCCAGATGCTGACATAAAGATGTATACTCTCAAAGTCATTTCTGATTAATTCTGTGCTGCAAATACACACTCTGCAAGCAAAGTAAAGCCAATTTCTTGGGTGAACACCAAGTTTAACAGCATAATTCATTCCCTGCATCGGAAAGGATCTTTTCTCCCAGAGAGGGGGAAGATACATTACTCTTCAGTCACTCAGACATCCCGAAATCCATATGGATTTTTAGGCATCTGTGTAAAGGGGAAGCCTCTCTCTGAACTACACTCTCTGAACTTCCTGTCAGCATAACTTCTGGCCAGGCCTATCCCTTGAGGTGCTAGAAAATGTGAAGCCAGGAAGTGTACAGTGAGTTGCATTAGCTTGTGTGGGAAAGTAGAGTGGAATTTCTACAGGCTCGGAGATGGATGATACCACACAGAATGCCCATTCTGCAACTCTGCTACATTAAAACCAGGAGGAACTACTGGAAGCAATAAAACTACTGAAAGCTCCCATCAAAGCAGAAAGAAGAACTGCTTTCCCTATCCTTAGCAGTCTTATGCGAGCTCTGAAAGCAGCCAACTGCTGCACAGGAGAGAACCACGCTGTACAGATTCCTTTTCCTTTGCGTGTCTCATCAGCAAAGATGGAAGAAGCAAGCTGCAGAAAAAGGTGGAAATTGGACGAGACAGAGAAAAATAAAGAGAAGGAGAACAAGCTCTGTAACCTGGGATGTGTGTCATGCAGGGGGGAAAAAATCTCCTTTAAGACAAGGAAAACAAGAAAGAAGTGCATCTTTCCCGCACATCCCAAAGTCTAGACTAAATATGAGAGAACCCAGACAAGATTATGATACCCTTACTCATACTAACTATATACCAGGAGTGGCTGCAAATTTTTGATTTTGCTGAAATATTTTGATTTTTCCATTGGGAAAACCCCTTAAAATATTTCATTTTGAGACCAATTTGACCTGAATCAATATACTTCAGTTTGTTGAACTGACTCAAAAGGTTTTGTTTCAAGTCAGTTCAGTATTAAAATATTTTCCCCTATGATGGTGCATTGCCTTATGGAAGTTTTAGTTTGGATGCCTAATGCCTCCATTCCTTCCGACAGGCCAGTCTCCCTCGCCATGTTACATCTCCTGTATTGCAATGCAGTTTCCCCTTTGACCAAGTGGCCTGGTGCATCACATAGATGGGAGATGTAATCTGGACAGGGAACCCAGCCCACAGGCTAGAAAGGGGTATCAGGCACCTAATTACAACTCCCATGAGACATTTCCAGATTGAAATTTTTTGCAGCATTTTGTTTTGTAAAAGTTTCGATATTTCAACTTATTGTCCCAACATGATAAACCCGATTTCCTTTTCTGATGAAACTACAGGTTTGGTTGATAAAGGTAACTGTCTAGATGTAAGATGCTTAGACTTTTGTTAGATTTGACTTAGTACCACACAACATTCTGCTTAAAAAGTTAGCACTATTCAGTATTACTAAAGCACACGTTAAATGGATTAAGAACTGAATAACTGACAGAGCCCCAAAAGTTATTTTCAGTGGAGAATCATCATTGAATTAGGGTGTTTCTCGTGGAATTCCACAGAGACTGATTCTGGGCCTGATGCTATTCAATATTTTTATAACATTATCTGGAAGTAAATATACAATCATTATTGATAAAATTTGCTAATGACACAGGTTGGTGGAGTGGTAAATAATGAGGAGGGCACGGCAGTCATACAGAATGAACCAGAACACTTGGTAACAAGGGCCCATTAAAAGAAATGCACTTTAATACATCCAAATGCAAGATCAACCATCTAGGAGCAAAGAATGCAGGCCATACCTATAGTATAGGAGACTATCCTGGAAAGTAGCAGCTTTGAAAAGGATTTAGGGATCATAGTGGACAATCAACTCAACATGAACTCCAGTGAGATGCTTTGGTAAATAGAGCTAATATGACTCTTGGCTGTATAAGCAGGAAGTAGTGAGTAGGAGCAGGGAGGTGATTTTGCCTCTGTATATGGTCTTGGTGAGAGGTACTAAAGGGCAGTTTTAATCTAACAGAGAAAGGCATAACAAAAATCAATGGCTGGAAGTTAAAGCCAGATAAATTCAGACTAGAAATTAGGCACAAATTTTTAATGGTGAGGGTGATTAACCATTGGCACTAACTACCCAGGGAACTGGTGGATTCTCTTAGTTTGAACTGTAATCCCATCTCCTGGAGCAACAACCTTGGTATATGAGAAATTCATCTCCATTATCTGCAGTCTAGGAGCATGTATGTATTCTTCCATTCATCTCTGGTACCCTTCCTTTGTGAGACTGACTTCCTGATCCAGAGGATCAGGGAAGCCAGTTCTATTCCATAATAGCCCTATATGCCATCTATATAATAAATAATAAAACCTAGCTTTTATATAAACCTTTTCATCCATGGATCTCAAAGCAATTTACAAAAGAGGTAGGTATTATTATCCCCATTTTACAGATGGGGAAACTAAGGCATGGAAAGGTGAGGTGACTTGCTCCAAGTTTTCTTTGGTCCCAGTCCTGTGTTTTATCCTCTAGGCTACACTAAACAGTTTCATCTTTCCCTTTTTTCTCAAGGTCAGCAACTCTGGCCTTAAGGTGCTTGTAATCAGGCGTGGACTCACCCCTGCGGTGCCTCCTGCTGGTCATCTTGTGAATTAGCTCACCAGCATCCGGAGCACCCTCTGCAGGCCAGGTGTCCCACCTGTTGTTGGCCCCCATGTCCCTCCCGGACCCTGGTGCCCTTGGCTTAGGTGCTGCCCCCCTGGCAATACCCCACTCTCTCTCTGGGTCTCCCCACCCAGGGGAAAACCCCCCCCCCCCATCCCAATGTCACCTCAGTTATGGCTACTGCCAGTCACCATCTAGCCCCCGCGCCCTGGGGCAAACTGCAGTCTCTCAGCTAATCATCACAGGCAACGAGGGGTTTGGACTGGCTGCCTTTACCCACCCTCAGGTTGCCCCTCTGTAACCCCAATACCTATATGAGCCTAAGACCAGGCCCTGCAGCCTGGGGAGTTGCTGGCCTAGGGCTTCCCAGTCCCCAAGGCCTTTCCCCAGCCCTGCCATACTCTAGGTCCCCGGGTGAGCTCCCTGCAGCCGTCCGTCCGTCCGTGCGTGCGTGCGTGCGTGCGTGCGTGTCTCTCTCTCTCCTGTCAGAGGGAGACTCCTCAGCTCTGGCTACCCTGGCCTTCTTATAAGGCTGACTGGCTCAGTTTGGGGCATGGCCCCAGCTGCAGCCACTTCCCCAATCAGCCGGGGTTTTGCTCCTTTACTCAGCCCCAGTCCTCTGCAAGGCTTTTCCAACCCTTTCAGGGCTGGAGCAGGCGTTCACCCCGCTACAGTGCTGTACCTGGGCTCTGAGACCCATGAGCTACTCATGCTTACTTAAGAGATAACCCCGTTGTAAAGTCAATGTAAATCCTACAGGAGCTCTAACACAGCTGAAAGTACCAATACAGGTGCATATTCTTAGAACTTAATACTTTCAAAACACAATATATAGTAATAATGCCTTACAGTTACACAGCACCTGTCATCCAGAAGGACTTTACATCTCAATCCCATGGCTTATTTGTGTGTGTGTGTGGACATTGCTAGCTATCTCATTCACCACAGAGCTATATTTCACATGAGCAAATAAGTAACTGCAATAAAGACCTTTTTAAAAAAGAGTAACAAAAGTATTTAGCAACTAATAACTGTACCATTTCCACATGCTGTCACTTTATACACCTAATAAATCTATCTTTCTTCCCTCCAACTACTGGAGCCCACATCTGCAGTATTCTCCTCAAAGAGGCAGCAAATCTCCTATCCTTTCATTCCCTGCTGAAACGCAGCCACATGCCAGCACATAGATGGCAGGATTGGGATTCAGAGCTCTGCACTAATTCCCTGGACAAGTAACTGAACCTCCATCTCCCCCTCTGCAAAATGGAGATCCCAGTGCTAAAAAGATTAGAAGTGCCACATATGTGTTCAGTATCATCCCATGGTGTTTCATGGCAGCCATTGGCTGCCAACTATAATTAATAACTATCCTTTTAGAAGAGGAAGCTACTAATGGTTTTAATAAATGAAGCTACAGGCAAATTTTTAGAAAAGCAAAAATGGGTTTGTTGATCTTGCAAGAATGTGGTCTACTGTGAGGTTATCAGTATTGCTTGTAGCATCTGTACCTATGTAAGTTATGGTTCTATTTGTGCATCCTTACATTTTTATGGGTCTTAGCCTCAAGGTCTTCAGAAGGCAACTGTCATTTGACACAGACTGTCAGAGAGGAGACATGCAGGGCCTGGTTCTCCACGGTCCTGCACGTTGGGTCATCATTTACACCTCTTCACAGTTGGTACAAGTGCTCTTATTTTGAGCTGGTCGTATTTTACACCCACTGTGCGCAAATGTAAATGACGACACAGGGTGCAGGGCAGAGGAGAGTTATGAAAGAATAAACAGTATTGGCCTAACAACCTTGCTTCTGTTCTTTGTCTTGTTCACTTACACTAAAACTGCTACTGGAAGAACATGGTTATTCTTTTATATGGAAAATATAACACTACTTCTTTCCTTCCTTCCAAACAAGCCAGACTAAGAGGTTAGACTAGAAACTAGATGATCACAATGGTTACCTTCTTGCCTTGGATTCTCTGAAAAATATTGGCTCATATGATTTTGGCATTTCTGCTTCTTGTCCAGTCTGGAACTTGACTTTCAGAAGGGAATAAAAATAATGGAAAAAGTTAAATGAACATTTCTGTCTTTTCAGAGTTTAGATTCCAATTCTGTCCTGAAAGTAGAGATCCTTACTTTTTTCCAAACCAGGTCACGCAGCTCTTACTCACTTCCATTGGGCAAAATTAGACATGGATTGTGTGCCATAGTCCTGGAGCAGCTACTGATTTTATAGCGGCTATATCCCTCTGAAGGCAAAAACATTCTTCTTGTCAGTATCACTTTCATCTACTTTGATGCAGCTGCTGAATGAGTTTTGATGCACTTGGAGCTGGGGGATGAGATTCCCAGGTTGCACATACATACTTGCATGAGTGAGCTAAAAATAACAGTGCAGCTGGGAAAGCCTGGGCAGTGGTGAGCAGCATCACAGGTTAGCTGTGCCGAGTACAATCCCACCTGAACCCTATGGGTACATATTCAGAGAGGCCCACGCTACCCCAGATACACTACTATTTTCCAAAGGGAAAATGGGACACTGTGTGGGGCTAGTCCAAGCATCCCCTCTTCCCCCACGCAGGGCTGGCCCAAGCCGCTCACCAGAGGCCTGCCCCCCACTCCCCACACGGGGCTGGTGTCGCTGCTCACCCGAGCCCCGCCTGCCCCCCAATCAAGCTGTGCCTCCCCCCCTGCATGGGCTGGCATCGCCACTTGACCTCCTCCTCCACACACCACTTTTTTGACAAAAGAGTCAGGATGGCTGGGACAGGGCTTAAAAAGTGACTGTCCCGGCCAAAACAGGATATATGGTCACCCTAGCACTAACTCAATAAGTGTTAGCATGAGTATGTCTATGTGAGCTGGGAATCACATCCTTAGCTCCAAGTGTAGGCAGAGCCTTAAACAGTGATTTGATGTAAGAAATCAGTTCAAAAGAAATACACGAGGACCAAATTCATGCTTGATGTAAACTTACTGAATGAATCTGTCTTTGGCAAATCACTTACGTACAATAGGTAGAGACATTAACTGATACTGATAGAGGAAATTAACTAAAAAACAAAGAGCTCTGGCAAGATATTGGCAAAGCTAACTAGTCATTTCGTCTTGTGCAGAAAGGGATAGATTATGACAGTTTAACGTAAAAAGAACTGATTTGTTTGTGTCTATTCTGCACTAAAGATGCATGACCTTTCAAGACTTTGAAACAACATGAATTGCACTGGATTCCATGTAGCTTTAACTGTAATGTCCAGGACAAATACTGACAACTTAAAGTTTTGAATCCAAGAGGGCTAGGTTAGAATCTATCCCTCATTGGGCTATCAAAGATCAAGGTTTTGTTTAAAAGATAAAAGGCCTGATTCTGAAACCAATACTTCACAAAAGTAGTCCTAGTGAAGTCAATGAGCCTGTTCATGTGAATAAGGACTACAGGACTGGGCTGAAATGACTTTTCTGAAAGGCCAATGGACAGCTTTACCAGGCATGGAAGTTAATCTATTTGCTGTCTGAATGCATGCTCACATATAACCCGTCAAAAGTGACAACAGTTGAAACTCTTCTGAGATTTCCCAGGACATGGGAAGAGATTCATTCAGAGCTTGTCTAAATTATTCCATGTAGCTTGTCTGAATTATGTGCAAATTCAAGCAGAGCTTCAGAGCAGTAGCACAGGCTCTAGAATCAGCACCTGT
The DNA here is from genome assembly GCF_013100865.1 of Trachemys scripta elegans. Taxonomy (NCBI): domain Eukaryota; kingdom Metazoa; phylum Chordata; order Testudines; family Emydidae; genus Trachemys; species Trachemys scripta. The sequence goes on from NC_048299.1 coordinate 93,219,529, forward strand.
GAAACTGGTTAGATATTTGTGGTTAGATCTGGCTAACACAGAAGCAGTGAAACTTGAGTCACAAAGTCTATTATTTGAGTAGTTCATTTTTAATTAAAGGTCTCTGTGTTTTAGCTTGATTTTCACTCGTGTGGTATTCTTGATTTTGGACATCATTTGTTCCTCTACTTTGACTGGCACCAATTTGAACAGTGGAAGGATCACTGCTTGGTCTATGAAAAAGTTTCTGTGGATGAGAAAATGAAGAAATTCCGACTTTATAGCAGAATGGCTTTGGGGCCAGTTCAGTAAATTGTGTCAGCCGGTGCCTAAGAGAGCTGATGTCAGCTTTCCATTGTCCTCCCCTGGGGCCTTTCTGGTTATTCTGAAAATTCCTGATTGGATAGTGGCCCCAGCATGGCCCTGGTTTCTATTTTGTTCAGTAAAGAGCAAGCAAGTCTAGCGATTAAACAGCTTTTCACTTAAGCAAAAATAGAAACTGTAATTGATGCACGTGATACCTGGAGTTCAAAGGTGAAAGTAAGTGTCCACGCTGCTTCACAGAGTTTCTCTCTGCATTTTAGCCATGTGATCAGCAGCATTCCTAGTCAGAAGTGACGGGTTGAAGAAGGAATGAAAGGCATGAGCAAATCCTCTAAAAGGAATAAAACCGGAGAAGCAATGGACATGAGGCCAAATTCTGCTCTCAGACGTGACACACAACTCCTATCGATTTTACTAGAATACACATTTCCCAGGGCTGAATCTGGCCATTATAATTACCCAAGTGAAAAATGCTTATTTTAAATTGTACCTTTCCGTTTTATTATTTTAATAGAAAAAATATCAGAAACTGTCCTACATCACTAGATAAAATATATTACTTATATTACTACAATACCCATGGTGTGCTAGGCCCTGTGTGATCATATACAGATTCTCTCACTGTTACTCACATTGTGCAGTGCTTTACTCCACATGCAGTCCCACAGAAATAAGAGTGAAACCAGGCATAGATGCTGACTCCGTGTGTGCTCCGGGGCTGGAGCACCCACCGAAAAAAAAATAGTGGGTGCTCAGCACCCATCAATGGGCCCCACAGATCAGCTCCACCCCCTCCCCCCAGCTCCGCCCACCCGCTGAGGATCAGCTGTTCAGCGGTGTGCAGGAGGTGCTGGGGAGGTAGAGGCGGAGCGAGGGAGGGGTACAGTTGGGGGAAGGGGCAGAATGGGAAGACGCAGGGCATGGGTGGGGTCTTGGAGGATGGGGTGGAGTGGGGGTGGGGCCTGGGGTGGAGCGGGAGTCAAGCACCCCCAGCAAATCAGAAACTCGGCACCTCTGAAACCAGGGATTCAGATACTAAGTAAATGAAAGATGATAAAAGAATCTAAATAGAAGTATGGATGGCAGAATCTGGCCTACCGGAAGGCACAGTTGCTGCTGCAAAAAACTTTTTTTTTTAAAACTCAGCCAGGGGATGTGGTAGTGGATTTATCACTAAGCCAGAGGCCATTAATATCATCCTTTCATCCAAAGGATTATAAAGATTTTGTCAACAGCAACCAATCCTTTGGTACTGCTGAATGCTATATTGATACAATGGTCTTCTCCATTGGACTTTAATTTTTTTTTAAAAAGGGTTAAAATAATGAATAAAGACAATATTAAAAAAGAAACCTGTAATTTCTTCTTTAACATTTTTTATTCTAAGAAAATCACTTACAAGTCAGAAACAAAATGACCTTTAAGCTCCATAAATCAATATGACAGGCGATTCAATCAACCACATGCCTTCTCTGATTTAAACAGCTGCTAACTCATAGAGCAAGCCGAGTTCAGGTCCCAGTGGCTCTGCAAATGGGGAAGAAAGCAGCAGGTTTGCACTTTTGAAACCACTGAAGCCTGGCTGAGGAAATCACTGACACAAGTGAAATAAAAGGTACTGAATATTTAATTGACACGAGCTACTGGTACTGCACACCTTCCCATTCCATTTTCTCTCCCCTACATGTACTGTCAGAAGTGCCATAGAAAATCTACTCTCTGAAGATGGAGTTATGTTCCTATTGTGAGGTATGAATCAAGCCTGGTTTGAAATTGCACTTTACAGCATGTACTTAATGAACTTTAAAGCAAGAACTATAACTATTGTGGCAGTCGTATAACTATTAGCACCAATATGGAGGAAGTAGAACTGAATAGACTCCGGGTGCCAAGTTCTGTTCTGACATACACCTACCAGTCCTGATTCCCCTTGCACTGGTGTTACACCAGAGCAACTCAATTGGAGTCACTTCTGATGTAGACTGGTGTAAGTAAAAGGAGAATCAGGCCCACAGAGTTCAATGGAGTTTTACGGAATTTGCCACAGAATCTACAGGACATGAACCCCCACAGATTTATTTGGATTCAGTTCACACAGTCTATATTTTTTCCACTCCAACTATGTATTTGTATATACTATATCAAATAATGAAGATTCAACAGCTTAGAGAGTGTCCACATAGCAGCAACCTTGCCTTTTCTCAACTTTAGGAAGCAAGCCACACAAAGAATCACAAATAACTGATCAGCGTGAAAGATTCAGAGCCTTCTTTACAAAAGCTATAAAAGTCAATCTTTCAGTGTAAATTGCTAATGTATTCTCAGCTTCATGATGAAGTCTGTTTAGGAATATTGTTTAACCAGCCTTCAGGATCAGTGAGTTTGATGTTTAGCAATTACTTAGAATCAGGTGTTCAAGTCTCTGTCCTGTTTTATTAATGAAGGAAACATACTGTATAGATTAATTCACTGAAAGAAGGAAACAAAGGGGAAAAAACAACAGAAGATGGTCTCTGTTGGTCTTCACTCCATTCAATTAATAGATGCTCACCTCTTGCTCAGAAATGCACACAGGGGAAAAAGTTAATGCAAAAACTCTGAAAGAACTATGAAGATGGCACAGTCCATCCCTTGTATTCTGTACCAGTGGAGGTGTGAAGTGGGCAGATTCTCAAAAACAAGGACAATAACGTCCCAACTCCATGGAACCCAGCCAGATGCACAGATACTGTTTCCTTCTTTGACACCCTCCAGCCTCAACATGGACCATGCTACCATTGTTTGGCTGGCCCATTATCAGGTTATCGTATTGCCCTAGATTATGCAGTGTGAGTTTAGGGATTTGCTTTTTGCAACTTTATCTACATAAAGTATGCAGCTTATTGCAATCCCATATCCTCTTTTTCCAAAAGTTATTTTGGCCACACAGATCTGTTGCAGAGAAGTGGTAAGTGGTTCATCAGAAAACAAGATTATTCTTTCCCATCTGAATTGCTTTGCCCCCCTTCATACTGTTCCATCACTACTTTTCTCCACGGGTCTTTTCCCATCCACACTGCTTCGGTCTTAGATCCTTCAGGCGCATACTTTTGTTATGTCTCCAGATTCAAATTAACCCATCATGCTTTTTTAGTGAACCGGTTGAGAGCAATAAGAAAACAAAGCCGCAAAAATGAAGTGAATTAATAAAGCAGATTCTTATTCACAAACTACATCCAGCCTCACTTCATTGTTGGATTCCAGCTGCAATGGCTACTGTCAAACACATCTTTTAAACTCTGTCCCACAGAATGTTCCAAAACCTTAGCGGTACAGTAACACCACATTCCTTAAAGCTCTTGTATCACAGGTCATCTCTTGCTCACAACAACAGGAGATTCAAGAGCAAAACATTGAAATCAAGAGCAGCCCCATGGTTAGGGCAGCAGAATTTTGCCTGAAGTGTGTTGTCTAGATAAGAGAACTATGAAGCTCAGGAGTTCTGGTACCCACAGATCAAACAAAAGGCCATTCCTAGGGGATACTCCACACAAGTTTTAGTCATTTACTATAAGTCACACTAATCTTACTTGAAGCATTTTTTGAGAAAAAAATGGAAAATATTTAAGAACACGGACTTTACCTTCCAACTGGAAGACTCACTTCCTCACCAACCACAATCCACCAACATAAAATGAGTTTAAACCTTGGAGAAACACAGTATTGCTGACTGGATCTTGGTGAACAAATGATTTATGCTGCATTTGCACTTAGTCTAGCTGAAGCCCCATCAATAAATAATTCTTGATATATTACTCATTTTAGTAGTTGGAAGAAAGACTATAGAGCGAAATCCGCAGCTGGAGTACATCTGTGTCATTGTATTGATCTCAGTGAGGCGACACAGACTTACACCAGTTGTGGACATAGCCCTATATTTTTCCTAGCTGCTTAATTTATTTTCTTTTTAAACCAAAGAATGGAATATTTTGGTGGAACAGTTTATTATATGGATTAAAGGAAAAATGTGAGTTGGTAGCATGTTCCAACACTACAGGTCCTTCGAAAGTGCAAGTTCCTCAGGCAGAAACCACAGTGAAATATTTTCAGTCCATTACTTCATCTGCTCAAGAATTCCTAAATAAAAAAAAAAAATGCATCGATAGTCCAAAACTCAGTCATTTATCATGCATTGCTTCATTTCTTGGAATCTGCTTGAAATCTCTCTCTAAAAATATATACCGGGAGAGAGGAAATTAACAGCTGAAAAAGTAACTGCTTGGAAACAGCTTTTCGTCATAGTCATTATTAGTGTCCCTGGGACAAGAAAGGGTGTGTTTTTGCCACAAGTTCTGTGAAATATTAAATGCAAAAAACCCACTTAGAATTACATGTATGATGAAATATCCAGGGCTAGACCATGCTTTGAGGCAGAACCCAGAGTCAGGGGCGATGCACAGACAGACTATCCAGAAGGAGCATCTTGTGTTTCAAAGATTCCTGCTATCTACGATACTTATATGGCCCCCACTACCTTAACATCCTAGCACCTCTATCTGTAATATATTTATCTTTACAACTCTCCCTTGAGGTAGAAAAGTCCTGTTGCAGATGGGAGCTAATGCACAGGAGACTAAGTGATTTGCCCAAGGTCAGACAGGTGGCACAAGGAACTGAACTCTCAGGATAGGGCCCTAATCACTGGACCATCCTTCCTCTCAAATCCTCCTGGGGAGCTCCTATTGCACTGGGCAGGGGAGTGATCTGTGAAACCTTATGCAGTACAGCATACTCTCCTCCTCACAGTATGATCAGCTAGCTCTCCTGGCTGCCAAGTGCAGGTGACATGGGTAGATCCCTTGCTCCATTGCTAAATTGAGAGATTATTCATTCAGTGCATTTTCCATTCTTTAAAAAGTTATCCTTCTCTCAATTTACAGAACCTTACAGCCATGTTAGAGCTCAGCCTTGCCTGTTTTCCAGACTCTCTTAAGATCCTCCAAAATTCACCCGGGAGATTACATTTTCCATGCTTAGTCTCTACCCAGAGCTGAATACTCTACTTGTGACAAGTTTGAGCAAAAGCCCACTAGATTTCAGTGGGGATGGGGGGAAAAAAAGCAATCACCTCCCAAATTAAAAATAAATCTTATCCATGGTTTTTCTAGATATCATTTCAGCAAAAACAGCTGATACTTTAAACTTGACATAGGACTGGTCCTCAGGGGAAAAAGTATTTAATCAAGTTCTGACCATTTTGTTATTATATATAGAACTATGCTCAGTAGATAATCACTGTCTAGAGTTTCATACTTATAGGCAGCTGTTCCATGTATATATGTACAGCTTGGGAAGTATGTACCTTTATAAGAGGGTTGAGCGGCTTTACCTGACCGCTATTACTAAAATACAAGCATTCCACCCCCTGGCCAATCTGCTGAAGCCCCTATATTAACCCTACATTTTAAGCACTTATTCTGCCTTAACGTCTTAACTTACTCCACCTTAAGGACTTAAAGAAGCTTAAAAGTTTAAAGACTTATGGTAGTTGAAAAATTCATGCAGTTTACATTTTTTCCCTGTTTACTCCCTCCTCCCCCCAACTTTTTTCTTTTAAAGAACTTAGGAAATGAGATGCAAAACAACATTAAGGCACTAGTAAGGTGGTACATTAAAACAAACAAACAAAAAGTCAGGAATGGAAAGACTTTATGGGTTACATCCAGACTTCTTGTGAGTAAATGCGGCTACTCATTTCAGGATAGTATTTCAATAGTAATTGACTTTAGTGATTGCTGCTGAGTGCTCAACACCTTTCAAAGTCACAGCACTTATATAGGTGCCTAAATCAGGATTTAGGAGCCTAAAATTAGATTGAAAATCCTTTGCCTATATGTTCAGAAGTTTGTAGGAATTAACTGGCTAATTTTCCTAACATCCATATGAAGGGGTGGGTAAGTGTAAATTAGCCCCATTTTATAGATAGGGAAAATAGAGATAGACAGACTCCCCACCACCACCACCACCACCACACAGTGATTCCCAGGCAGAGCCAAGGTTAGAACTCAGTGTGACGCTGTTTAGAAAGAAAATGACTATATATTTTGCTATTGCTACCACTGATATACAATTGTGATAAATCTTATGCAAAGTATGCCTTATAAGGCAATTGGAAAAGTTGTGATCTGTTTAACAATGTTATTCTATTTATATGTGTGTATTGTCGTGTATGAAATTATGAATCTCTGCTATATGTTTGTTTCTCAAACATATTGTGTTCCTGGGTAACACCCACAAGACAGATTTACATCCAGACCGGCCAACTGTGGTTGAAAGGCCATTAAGGAGAATCAACTCTCCCAGTGGGCCCCTCCCAAGGGCATCTCAGAGAACATGTAGACAATGGATGCTCATGACTCAGCAAGACACATAGAACATGTGATCCATGACTCCATGTTTGAAACAGTAACTTTCCATGCACATGGACTGGGGGATATAAATTAGAAAGTGTGACATCATTCCCTTGCCTCTTTCCTGCTTCAGATCTCTGGATTATGATTTTTAACAAAGAAGAGCTTTGAACAACGGACTGAGGACCCCAATATTTGGGATGAACTAGAGAGACTTATTACAAACTAGCAGATTTGACATCACTGCTATTATCTTGATCTACAAATTCTGAAATCAACTGTAATGTATAAGATTCATTAATAACACTTCCTTTTTATATTAATAACCCTTTAGTTTTTAGTTAGTAAAGGATCGGCTACCAGCATAATCTTTGTGTAAGATCTGAAGTATATTTTGACCAGCGGCATGTTTCTTCTTCTTTGGAACAGGAAGAACTTAATATACATGATTTTTTGTTTAAATAATCATTTATCACAGAAGATTGGTTTGTCTGGGTGGTACATGAGGGGGTAGAGGAACTGCCTGTGGCTTCATACTAGCTAGTCTAGTTTTGGAAGCACACATGTGTTACTGGCTTGGTGAAATCTTATGAGAGAATATACCATCAGTTTGGGGCACATGCCCTGTTTCCTGGCAGTCTGACCTAAGATTGACGCTCTTAGCTGTGCCCCATACCAGACAGCATGACACTCATGACCTCCTAACTCCAAAACCCATGCTTGGTCTTACAGGGCACTGCTGTTTCTCACAGTCCAATAGCTCAAATTATTATTCACTTTTTAGCACCACCCTTGAACATTCATCCCCTTTTTGATTTTGTCCTTGAACAATTCATCTCAGCTTTGCCCTCAACACGACACCAAAGGGAAAGTCCAAAAGAAGAGCAATGGTTGCATAAAACTTACAAAATTTTAGGTAGGAGGGAAAAAAAATAATCTTTTTAATGTGCCAATTTATTGAATCATAATTTTCCATGTTGTAAAATAGGTACAGCATTCCTGAGGTTGGTACATGTTTGTAATGCATTCCTCTTGCAATTATCAAATGACTCTGCTTCCTTTTGGTGTACATTCACCCATAAAAGTGTGTACTGCCTGGTCTGTGGAGAACTGTATGAAACTTTCACAACCCCAACAACCCAAGCTCACCGAGTGGTGTAGTGGTAAAAAAAAAAAAAAGTAGTGAACAAACTAAACTCCATATTCCCCAAATGCGAAGTGAGTAAACTCAGTTTAACTGCATTTACCATTGACTACATTACTGAGTTCACCATGGTTTGTGAACCTAGCAAGCAAACCTGGGACCAAGTTTTGAGTGAATCTAGGAAGAGTTTCCCTCTCCATGGGAGTCAGAAATGGATTTACTGATCATTTTAAATCATGAGAAAAACTCAAGACTAGGTAAAATTAGGTTAAAATCTTGGTGGTTTCAGCTGAGGGTTTTTCTGAGTTAAGAAATAGTTATTAATTGTGTAAAAATGGTAAATAGCACCTGCAATGACGCATACAATTCTAGAAACCTCATTACCAAGTAAGGCCATTATTACATAGTGAATGCTACAGCACCAATCACAGCAGTACTTGGATACTACGTTTTGCCAAGATATTAAACAAGGAGGGCCATCCAGAATGGTTCAGCAGGTCGGTGGGCTTGCTTAGGAGAAAAGAATAAGAGATAGATAGAGTATGCATACTCTAAGTGATGATGACTAAGAGGAAAATTCATACGGTAAGACAACAAATATCTGGAGGAGGACTAAAGCAAAATAAATAGGATAGAGCTAGGAACAATGGGATAAAATTTAGAAAGGAAAATTTGGCCTGAAAATTAGATGACAGGAACCACAAGATCTATTAGGTTATAAACCAGAAAGGAATGGGTACAGGATTAGCTAGGGAAAAGGTGAAAGGCCTATCACTTGGTACATATAACAGTACACTAGTACACTGAAGTGTCAATATTTACTAATAGTTACCAGAGTTACTGCTGTTCTTTTCTAAGTATATGGATAGTGATCTCTAATATTAGAGAGGGAAATACTTTTGAGAATTCTGTCATAATGGGAGACTAACTTCCCAGATATAGATTGGAGAATAAATGCTACTACTACTGGTAGGTTCCAGTTATTCCTGGATGGGATAGATGACAGCTTTCTTCATCAAATTGTCACCGCACCAACAAGTGGGGAATACTAAAACCAAGTCTAAAATGGCAAGTAGTGAGGACATCATAGAAGAGATGGTCATACAAAATAACCTTGTGGCGAGTGATGACAAACTGATTTAGTTTAAATTAAAAGGAAGGATACTCAAAACCAGGTCGTCAGCTATGGTTTTTTTTTTTTTTTTTTTCAAAAGGGCAGGCTTTGGGAAATAAACTAATTCCCTTAATGAAGTCAGCTGGACTGAAGAGCTCAAGGGCTTACATGGAGAGGCTTGGAATTTCTTCATATCAAATTACAGGTATATACAACCACCTGAAATTTGCATCCCAAGAAAAAGGAAAAAACTTGGAGGGAAAGGCTCCAGACCCAGCTCAATGAATAAACATCTCAAAAAGGTTATTAAGAGTAAGCAGAGAGCCTACAGGGAATGGGGAAAAGTGGTTGATCAGCAAAGAAAGCTGCAATGTGGAGGTTAGAAAATGAAGAATAAAGTGAGACTTGCTAAAAGTCAAGCTGAATTAACTCTTGCCAAGGAAAACAAAATATTAAGATTTTTGTATTTATATAAATAGAGAATAAGGAAGGATGAGGTTGGACTGCTAAGCAGTGTGGTTAGAAAGGATATTGAAGATAATCTAGGTATGGCCCCAAACCTGAATAGATACTTTGCCCCAGTTTTCAATAACGACGATAATATGGAACATGGGCATGAAGGCAGTAGGGCTGATGGAACTGAGTGTCTAGAAATGCAAATTACCACATCTGAGGTGGAAGAAAAAAAATTAAAGAGCTTAATGTGCTCACATCAGGGAGCCCAGATAACTTCAATCCCAGAATACTGAAAGAACTGCCACATGAGATTGCTAGTCCAGTAGTAAGGATTTTTAATAGATCTATCTATTCTGGGGTAGTGCCATATGACTGGAGTGTATCTAACGTTGTACCTATATTTCAGAAAGGGAAAAGAATGATCTGCGCAATTGCAGACCTGTAAATCTGACCTTTGTAGTACGCAAGGTTTTAGAGCAAATTGTGAAGGGAAGAATAATTACATTTGTAGAGGTAAATGGTAATGGAGATGTAATGCAACATGGGCTTACTAAACGTATATCATGCCAGACTAACCTGATTTCCTTCTTTGAGAAAATAACTGATTTTTTTAGACAAGGAAAGTACAATACATCTAATATATTTGGACTTCAGTAGAGCATTTGACATGGCACAACATGGGAAGTTATTAGTTAAATTAGGGAAGATGGGTATCAGTACAGGCATCATAAGGTGAATAAGTAATTTGCTAAAGGGGAGAATGCAAAGGGTTGTGCTGAAAGGTGAATTATCGGACTGGAAAGAGGTTCTTAGTGGAGTTCCTCAAAGATCGGTCTTGGAACCAATCATATTCAATATTTTTATTAAATGACATTGGCACAAAAAGTAAGAGGGCGCTGATGAAATTTTCTGACACTACAAATTTGGGAGGAATTGACAATACAGAGGAGGATCAGAACAGTATATAGGAAGATCTGGATGAACTTGAAGACAGGAGTGACAGAAATGGGATGAAATTCAATAGTACAAAGCTCAAGGTCAAGCAATTAGGATCTAATAATAAGAATTTCTGCTAGACGCTAAGGGTTCATCAGTTGGAAGCAACAAAGGAGGAGAGAGACCTGGGTGTGTGGGCTGATCACAGGATGATTATAAGCCATCAATATGATGCAGCTATGCAAAAGGCAAATTCTATCCTAGCTTGTATTAGGCGAGGAATTTCCTGTGATAGAGAAGTATTAATGCCATCGTACAAGGCATTGGTTAGACATAATTTGGAATACTGTGTACAATTCTGGTCACCCATGTTCAAGACAGATGAATTTAAACTGGAACAGGTGCAGAGAAGAGCTACTAGGTTGATCCGGAGAATGGAGGGCCTATCTTATTGAGAGGAGACTGGAAGAACTTGGCTTGTGTAGTCTTGCAAAAAGAAGGCTGAGAGGGGATATGATTGCTCTCTTTTAATACATCAGAGAGGTAAATACCAGAGTGGGTGAAGAGCTATTTAAACTAAAGGACAATGTTGGCACAAAAACAAATGGATATAAACTGTCTATGAACAAATTCAGGCAGAAACCTTTTATTTTCCAAACCATCAGAGGGGCAAGATTCTGGAACAGCCTCACATCAGGAGTTGCATGGGCAAACCACTGAATTAGTTTTAAAAGAGAGCTGGACAAATTTATGAGTGCAATTGTATAAAGGGGTTGCTTTGTGATGATGGTGGGCAGGGCTCCATAGCCCTGGGCCTCAATTCCAGTTTATGTTCTCCAAGCTCATGCTTCAAGGTTTCAGCTAGCCATAGGCAAGGGTTGGAAAGGGATTTTTTCCTCTCCCCAGTATATTGTGGGAGATTCTTTCATCTCCTTACTCTGAAACATCAGGAATGGCCATGGCTGGAGATGGGACACTGAGTAGGGTGGACAAGGGCTGTGAGGTGGCACTGAGCACTCTCTCTCTCTCTCAGGTACTTGACTGGCTGGTTTTGCTTACATGCTGAAGATCTAACGGATCTCCATATATTGAATTGGGAAGGAATTTTCCTCCAGGTCAGATTGGCAGCGACCTGTTTTTTTTTCCGCCTTCCTCTGCAATGTGAGAGTGCGGATCACTTGCCAGGAGTATCTGGGTCTCTCCCACTTAATTATTTCCCTTTCACTGCAGGGGCCTCAGGCCACAGTGCTTCTTATTCTCTGCCTATTTCACATCATAATCTAGTCTTCTGAGGGTCTTATTTACTTTGGACCTACTTCCATCGTTGGGTTTGTTGGTGTGCAAGTGCTAGGTGGTGTTGGTGACCTGTGACATATAGGATGTACGATGATATGATTTAGTGGTCCCTTCTGGCCTTAAACTCTATCCTGAGTATAAGGGGAGAAGATGGTAGATAAAGGTAGCAATGTTTGGTCAACATGGGCAAATGCTGTAAGTGGACACTAGGGAATAAGGACATAAGAATGGCCATACTGGATCAGACTAATGGCCCATCTAGCCCAGTATCCTGTATTCCAACAGCGGCCAGTGCCAGATGCTTCAGAGGGAATGAAATAGAAGAGAGCCATATCGTGGATCCATCCCCTGTCATCCAGTTCCAGCTTCTAGCAGTCAGAGGTTCAGGGACATCCAGTGCATGGGGTTGCATTCCTGACCATCTTGGCTAATAGCCATTGATGGACCTAACTTATCTAATTCTTTTTTTGAATCCAGTTATATTTTTGGCCTTTGCAACATCCAGACAGTGAGACCATACTGAATTAAGTACAAGTATCTCTGGGGTCCATTGTATTAAATGTATATTATTGGGGGACAGGACTGTATGTAACCTCTCAAAGGGAGAGATGTGACAGATATGAGACCTGGATATTCAAAGGACTATATTGAACCATGTGCCAGACAAGAATGGACTTTTGGAATGAAAGGAGTGGGTTTCCTGGGGCCTATCTAGGGGGAAGATGATTGCAAATTCCCCACCTCCGGTTACGCAAAAACCCAGCCTTTTGAATCTGTGCCCTCAAGAGTGAGCCATTGTCTGCTGAACACCTGTTACCTGAGGACATAACTTTTAAAACAGAGAGAGAGAGAAGTGAGGAGAGGCGGGGAAAGGGGGGTGAAGAGTAACCTACGAAGGTAGCGAGACCTGAGCCAAGAGAGATTAACTCTATAAAGTTATCTTAAGATACAGGCAGCAGCAGCAAGTTTAGCAAACTAAGGATATAAAGGAAAATTTAGCCAGCATGTAAAAATATTTGAGAAAGGTGGTTATATTTTTAGCCATGAGCAAGGAGTGTGGCTCCAGGAGTTAAAGCAGTTGGGAACCCGCACTCCTGGTTTTTATCCTGGCTTTGAAAGGAAAGCGCGGGTCATTACCTGCTCTTGCAAAACCTGAATTTGTTCCCTCAGTATCTGTTGCTTTTGTTTGCATGCCAAATGGATTGTGGGAGTGGTCTTACATGCTTTAGTTAACTGTTTTGGGGCAATTCCATCTGTTAATGCATCAATTCTAGGTGTTAACCTGCTCAATTTTGGTTTTTCACTCTGAAGTTCTTTTTTATTCACTCCCCTGCAATTGAGTCCCCTGTCTCCTAATGTGCTTTCTGAACTGTTCCATTTTCCCCTTCATTTGATTTAATAATTCAGTGAAAGTATTGTTTGCTACTTTTTCCTTCTGTGCACTTACTTGTCCTATTCTGACAGGCACCAGTCTAGGTCCCAGTTTAGGTTTTACCAGAACCTGGATTTAATTATATGGTGGTGGGTTGCAATGCAGCAGACCCCATTTTATCTTTTAATTTTGCTAGGACCACCTTTTTCTATTTCTGTCCCATTCTTCAGGCACAGGGTAGCTACCTGAAGCCTGCTGTTGACCACAAGTATTTATAACAAGGGATGGCCCTTTTTTTTTGTAATTTTTTTACAGCTGTTTTCAATGTTTTTTCAGTTTTTTGCTTGCTATCTTTTGGGGATTTGCAGGGAGGGGATAAGAGAGTTCCCTAGCTTGTGGTTTTTTGCCATGTTAGATCATGATTCCTACAGAGGACAGCTCACTTATCTGATCAGCGGTTGTGGATCACCAGTGTGGTTAGATGTTTGGATGCATGTGTGTGTGTTCTGTCTGCCACCCCAGCCCTGCGCAGACAGCTGGCACAGCAGACCTTGAGCAAACTGCCCAATGACCACAAGAGCCATTCAGGGACGAAGGCAACCAGTCAGGTTTATTGTCAATGAAGCACAGTACTATTATCCCGCAGACTCTACTGGACCACTAATACATGTATGTCCATAACAATGGACCAGCTCAGTGAGCAGTGCGACTTTCCGTTCCTTCTTAGGCCAGATAAAAATACTCCCTTTGAGATACATCTTTATACCCCAATAGAAGCAAGTTAGCACTGCCCCTCTGAGGTAGTTACTTCCCCCGATGTGGCTAGTTATCACCTATTACCTTGAATAGGGTTACCATATTTCAGCAAGCAAAAAAGAGGACGGGAGGAGCCCCGCCCCCGTCCTGCCCTAGCCCCGTCCCTGCCCCTCCCACTTCCCGCCCCCCTCAGAACCCCCAACCCTCTCCCTGTTCCTTGTCCCCTGACTGCCCCCTCCTGGGACCCCTGCCCCTAACTGCCCCCCAGGACTCCACCCCCTACCTAAGCCTCCCTGCCTCTTGTCCCCTGACTGACCCTCCTGAGACCCTCCCCCCATCTAACTGGCCCCCTAGGACCCTACCTGTACCCTGATTGCCCCAACCCTTATCCACACCCCCACCCCCAGACAGACCCCTGGGACTCCCACGCCCCATCCAACCACTCCCCACCCCCTGACAGCCCCCCCCCC
>NC_048299.1:93233823-93323970 GCF_013100865.1 Trachemys scripta elegans
AGCCTCCCTGTTCCTTGTCCCCTAACTGCCCCCTCCTCAGCCCCCCCACAAACTGCCCCCCAGGACCCTACCCCCTACCTGTACCCTAACTGCCCAAAACCTTCTCCACCCCCCCAAAAAGCCCCCCCGAACTCCCGACCCCCCCTCGTCTCTTGACTGCCCCCTCCAAAATCTCCCTGCCCCTTCTCCTGCCCCCTGGCCCCCTTACCCCGCGGCTCAGAACAGGGTGTTGGGCTCTGTGTGGAGCCGGACACGTGGCTACGCTCCCCAGCGCAACACACAACCCGGTCCCTGCCCCTGCACAGTGCTGCCGGAGCGGGGCGCTGGGCTGCAGGGGAGGAGGAGCTGCCGAGGCCCGATGCAAACGGCCCGGCAGGCTGGCCGGCTCAGAATGCAGGGTGGGGGAGGAGCTCTACAGCTGCTCCGGAGTCCAGCCCGGCAAGCTGCGGGGGAAGGGCTCTGGCTGCCAGAGCCCCATGCGAGCGGCTGACTTTCCTGCAGCCCTCTCAGCCGTGCCTCGCTCTGCATGGGGGGGAAATCCCGGACATTTTTAGTGATTTACAAATTCCCCCCCAGACGCTATTTTTAACACAAAAAGGAGGACATGTCCGGGTAAATCCGGACGAATGGTAACCCTAACCTTGTACATGTTCGTTCAATCAAAACATCTCTATTACGTATGGTCATCCTGACCTTATCTTTTAGGAGGGGTCAATGTGTTCCTGTTATCCTTGGGAAATGTATTTGTACCATCCTTAATATTGGGAGGTTCTGGTACCACTTAATATCGGGATGTGTTTGCGTAATTATTCTGTGATTAACACTTCTTAGGCAACATCAGCCAGATTCTGTAAGCAGGTCTTGCCTCATACCAGGCCTCTAATACAAGGGCTTATGTCTCAGGCTCTCTTTCTATTACATTTAGCTTGCACTGTGCTTGTGGTCTGAATAAACAAATGGCTGTATTTCTCAGGACTGCCAGTCCACACTTGCCAACCTTTCTGTTTCTGCTGGAAGGCCTCTGTTTTGGAGACACCCTCCTAGCCTATATACATTGGCAAACTTCCTGGATTTCTTGGAGCCCATCACTCATTCAAAGACGCAAAACAAGGATGGCATGCCAGGCAGCAAAAAGGGCCATTAAAAAAAAAAATCACAATCGCTAGAAAATAAGAGTAGGGACCACATCAAAGTACATTCTAAACACTGGAACAAGAGCCATCCTCACAACAGTGAAGGGGAAAAATATCTGAAGAGGTGATGCTGTCTATCAGAGCGAAGATTGTCCCAGATGTTTCCCTATTAGACATATGCTACAGAATATTATACCACAACTATTGAATTCTATCGGTGGTTACAAACCCATAGAAATTATATTTTTCTGTTAAATTCTCCAGATTTGTAAGAGTAATTTCTATAGAACCCTCGTGGTAGCATCTCTATTAAACTCTACAGGATTTTTCATCAGGGCTGGTCTTTACAGGCACAGGATCAAATTTCTACCTTGGAAAAGTCTCTTTGGTGATCGGTTATGCCGATATATTTATGGGAGAGGGCGGGGGGGATTTTTAGCAGTTAACGACACAATATAACATTTTACCAGGCTCAAACTGCTACAGGCTAGAGCATGCTAGGGATTTATAAAGTTGAAGCCCAAAAGCAACTGCAACGGACATGCAGTAAAGCCTCAGACAAGCCCTGAAGAATTCCACAATCCTTTTAGGCAAGTCCTGTCCACCTTTGCCATCTGTCTCAATCATCTTTGCTTCCCCACAATGTTCATTTGGTTTGGATTTTTGCAACCCCCTCCCATAATCTGGTAGGCCTGGCGCTCCGCTGCCTTTCTCCTTGCATAGTTTACACTTGTGCAAACCTGTTGTAAAAAGCTACTGAATGAAAATGGTAGCATCTCACACAGGCGTAAGGAACTTGATCAAGGTGAGAGGCAGTAGAAAGCCAGATTCTTTATGGTATAAGCATTACATGGAAATTCATCTCAAAGCTATCTTAAAGAGCGCAGCACAGGAGTAAGCTCTGAGTGTCCCTATTTAGCTCAAGTATAGAACTCAATAGACAGTGTCTGAGAAACATGGGCGATGGGTAGAATAGACCAGGGGAGCGTAAGTCTCTCCTAACCCAGGCCGTGGGGCCACCCACACAACCCGCCCTTGCTCTCTCTCTCTCTCTCCCTTGAAGTCAGTGGGGGCTCAGCTCCGGCCAGCAGCACGGAGCTCAGGGCTTGGGCTGATTGATGGGTCGGGCCAGTGCTTGGGCTGGCTGGCTGCCTGGGCGGGTGCTCAGGCCCGCTGGCCAGTGTGGTTAGGGCGGGCTGGCTGGCTGGCAGGCCGGAGCTCAGGGCAGCTGGGGCGGGGGGGACACCAGTGCTTGGGGCAGTTCAGCCGGGGTTCCTCTGGCCATGGTGGGGGTGGGGGTGGAAGAGGCGGGGCAGGGCGGGGCCTTGGGTGGAAGGGGCGGGGCCTTGGGTGGAAGGGGCGGGGCCGGGAGCTAGCCTCCCTGAAGGGAGGGGTTCAAACACTGCCCATGCTAAGAAAGATAACAAATTATAAGAGTGAAGTCTTCAGAAGAGAGCATATTGTATTTCTTCTCCCTAGTAGGTTGCATTAACTGAACATTAAATGGTAAATACCTCCAGCAGACAGAAAATTCTTAGAAACTTAAAGGTGCAGTATGTAGAAAACAGAGTACAGTTCATAGCTACATGCCAGATTATTGGTTGGGGCTTTTTTTGATTGCAAAACGAAAACGTCAAGTGGTTCACAGAGTCCCTTTTATCTCAACCTAAAGACTCTGAATATAAGTAGGGTGAATGGATAAATGGACTGTACTTTGGCCTACTTCCTATTCTTAACAAAAATGCAAAAAAAAATAATATTAAGATAGTAATATCTTATTTGTCAACTAAGCAATTAATCCACATTATAACAAACCTAAATAAGTTAGGGTGGTAATTAGCTTGCTTGAAAAATACTGAAAACTTCTCTTGGGGGGTGGAAAATCATTATTTTTAGCTCAAAAGAATTAAGTATAAAATGACTAGGACCAAGAGAGCAATCCGATTGACTAAAGTAAAGTTCCAACTCATGCAATTAATGATAATTATTATTAAACATTTTACTGCAGTGTCTAGGCGCCAACTGCACAACTTAATCATATTATTCAAATAATAAAATTATAAATGGAGCAACACACTCTAGGGCATACACTTGTGAGATAGCTGTACTTCTGGTTGCTTGAAGGACTTCGCTACTTTCCCTGGACCTCACTACGAACCTGAGGTACGTAATTCTCTCTAACAGCTGCACGTTCCATCATGTATCCTCTCTTTCTGTTAAAACACTCCATTTGCTCATGGGCTTTACTCCAGTGGACCTCACCAAGCTATTATTTTAATGTGTGTTGTGTTTTGAATATGCCATGAGCCAATGGGTTGCCTTGTCCATGTTTAGCTCATGCAAAGTCTTTTGTATTCAAGTTTTCACCAGAGTTTGCTGCTTTTCCACATCTGCAGTTTGGTGATTCTAAAACCTCATAATTATGCTACCAACAAATTAAAAAAATATAATGTCATGATTGAGCTGTGAATAAGTGATGCTATGAAGAGTAACCTTTGAACTGCATGAAGCTGAGAGCTTAACTACTCTGTTTAATTAGACAACCCCCAAAGGCACTATTAGAATTATTCATCAGCATCACTTTCATCTGGGACTGTGTGTGTCGAAATTATCCTTGGCAGCTTGCGTGAAAGAAGGGGAGCCCTTTTATAAATTGCACTCAAGATGTAGGATACTCAGTAAACACAGATGTGTGTTTTGACAATTGCAGAGTTGCCAGATTTAACTTCAAACACTTAACAGAGAGCTAAGCAGCCAAAGCACTTCACAGAGGCCTGGGTTTATTTTCTTTAATTGTCTCATATAATGTTTATAGCAAAAGTATGTGGGGTGTTGGGACAACAATTATTAAAATTATACAACCCCCCCAAACTGACTCAAACTGTCCTGCTCTTCATAAAATCATAGCTTTTCTGAGAAACCAGTGAACCAGAACAAAAACCATCACCATGGCCACCACCACCAACAAATACAGGGGAAAATTTCAGTCCAAAGCCTGATTGAACAAGAAAACCTTGCAGCCAGATCCAAAGCTCAAACTCAGGGTCTGAAAGCCACACAAGTTCCACAGCTGACAATGTCCTATTGCTCACTATAGAATGCTGAGTGCTGTCTTCAGATGCCTAAAATGCCCCAGTGGACCTCAGTTGTTGTGGCGGGCTACAGAAAGGCAATCTCTCAGATAACTAGGTCCCAAAATCATGCAGCATTTTAAAGATTCCAAGCTCTTGAATACTACACCTGAAACTGAATTATTGGCAATGCAGCATGAGGAACACAAGTGTGAGCTATAGCTCATTATACCAGGGTGGATAACTGGGGTATGGTCTTCATCAGAAAGGACAGGCTGCAGTCTCCTGGATAGCTGCAGATGGAAGGAGATGTGATGAACAACTGCTGCTGTCTGGGGTTCCAGAAATAGAAAGAACCAACAGGACAATGAGTATGGGAACCACAGTGGAAAATGGTGGCTATGCACTCAATATAGGTGCAAGCATGATCTTCCCCTCTCTACCTCTCAATTTAATTTATTTAGATTTAGTAAAAACAGTACCTGTTTAGCACTATAGGCATCTTCCATTTAATTTAAAAATACCTACTTGGTTTAATTTTTTTTTTATAATCAACAGCCATAAAAAGAATTGCCTAAGAACTACTAAAAGGTTGATCTAATTCACATATAGCACCCATCATTTTCACAGACTCAGAGGATGCCATCCCCTTTGTTCCCTAAGTCATGGATAACAAACATCTTTTTGCTCCCCTTATGTTTCCCCAAAGTCCATTGTCCTTTGCTCTGTTTACCTTATATGTAAAGGTACCTTCATTGTCCTCTGTCTGCAATCAAGCTGGTCAGACAGGCAAATCCATATTCCTTTATCTAGCAGGCTGAGTTTATGCACTGGTTCCAACACAACAGTGTGTCGGGAAGAGTGTGTCAGGCCTAATACAAGTTTCTGTATAGTGGGCCATCTGCCAGTGGACACTGAGGGCTCTCATGGTCACAGTAAATTTTTTACTTCTCTAACTTTTTAAAGCATAACTGTTCTATTGTCTGAGCCACTGGGAGCCCACAGACCCAAATGGCCCAACTCAACTCCTACTGAAGTCTTTAGAAAGACACTGACTGACTTCAGAGGGAGTTGAACTGATAAATCACTTAGGTTAATTTCATGGTTGAGACTGGGTGGGAGTAGCTCCATGCTGGTGAACTAAAAATAAAGATTTCTGCAGCACCCTAATATGTCTCATACTGATCCTGTAAAGCTTTGCATCAAGCTTAATCAAGAGCTCCCATGCTCAGTGTGAGATGCACAAATATGGAAAGAACTCACCTGAGTCAAAGTACCCTGAACTCAAGGACAATCGGTTGTTCACTGCAGCTCAAAATGTATTACTTTGTTTTAGAGTAATTTAAAAAATTGCATTATGAGTGCGTGAGCCCCCATCACTAGTCTATCTGCACAGACCTTTCCTTCCCCAGCTATCAGCATTTGAAAGCCTCCACATTTTCTCATCCTGAAGCCTTCCTAGAGGGTCACCCCACGTGAGTGGTTTCAAAGGGTCCTATGGCGAACTGATCTCAAAGACAGAAAGCAGAAGAGTTAGCTCCAGCCATGGATGGATCAAGGCTAAAGTATTGCCCACACTGGCCATTAACACAAAGCCACAAAACCTAGCATGGGAACATGGAGAAAAAAGGGAAACCCTTTTCCCCGGAGCCATCAGCGCTGAGGCCTCTTTAAGTGAAAAATATTGAGGGGGGGGGCTTAGGACTGGATTTCTTTTTTGGGGTACAGAGTCTGCTGTGGTTGATCCTATCTTAGCAATGGTCCTCGGCATAAAAGAATGTGCAGCCTATATATATATATATATATATATATATATGAATGACAGCAATAGAGTTATGTTTGTTTAAACAGTAGTCATGTCAGGTTGTCATCTCTTGAGTTGGTTTGAGGGTAACCATTCCTGCAGTCAAATCTTTCCTCTTAGTCTTTGTGCAACAAAGCGTGAGCCAGACATGCCATGACTACTCTGGAAAAAAGAAATGGCCTACTACAGCACCTGTATCAGAACTACAACTCTAGCTACCATTATATGGCGGGCGTGCTGCCTGCGCACAACATAGGCAAATAATAATTAAGTGCAAATCTGCTTGGAAAGGCAGCAACAGTAAGAATGGTACTCTCTTACTCAATAGATCAACTCTGGGTATATTCAGTCACATAATGACTTTAGTGACAAAAATATATTTTTACTACTTGTTAGCTTATATTTGCCTTGCAATGTCAACACAGCTATGAGAAAGGGAGCTGGATTCTATTCTGGCTCATGCATCATCTATACCAGTGTAAATGCATAATAGTTCCAAAAGCCTAGGTACTGCCCTCTGCTACAGCTATGCACGCCCACTAAGTACAATGGAGTTACTCATCATATTGTGCACCCCAATCGATCTATTAGCTGCTTTGGGGGGAGCAAGAGGCTGGTGACCCCTGACCACTACATTGATGCAGTGAGCACATAGGAGGGTGCAGAGTGCCTTTCCCCTCACAAGGCATGCAAAACTCCTTGGGGGCAGGATAGGAGCTTTTGAAGCATTCCACTGGAATAAATCAAACATACATCAGTGACATTATGCATCATTGCCAGGAATTGTGGGATAGATGCAACAATCCACAGGCCCTGAAAGACTGGCAAGGAGAGGAATGGGTGGGTGTGTTGAAACAGTCTGGCAGTGTGGATTCACCACACCACCATAACGTGCACTCGGGTGATCACACCAGTACACATAGTGATGATGTAATTAACGCTCTTCTGCAGATTTTTTGCTCATTTTGCCACTGTTTCTAAACATTTTTCAAAAGGGAATGAGGAAGGCAATTTTGATTCACGGCCAACTCCTGCAGTCTTTCCTCTGTCAAAACTTCCAAGGACTTCAACGAGACATTTGACTGGATTAGGACTGCAAGATTTGGCCCATCATCTCTCTTTAAAAAATGGTATAGGATGCAAAACCATCAGGCTCTTTCTGGTTAGGACTTTTCATCCCTGGATCCTAATGCTACTCTGTATTGCATAACTGCACACAGCTTGTTTTATTTAGCTCAGATCTGGCCCCTGAGAATTGGTACTTCTTGTTGCAGTGAATGGAGATGAAGTAGAGAAAAGTAAGCCCATTGTTACTTGGGAGCATGAGGCAAAGAACTTTGGAAGTGTTATATATTTGGCTTACAAGATGAGCGTGTTTCCTACCCTCACCATCCACAGGGACCAATTGAACTACAGACTTTTGCGCATTTAATCCGGAAAAAATATTTCTTTCACAACTGCAATGGCACTGCCAATTTCCCAACATCTCTAGTGAGCTAGCAGAACTCCTTGGCCCCCTCTTTCACGGCAACTGCAGTCATTTTCAGACAGTTAATCCGTTTTGTTTTCTGGATTTTGCCAAGGTGTCTGGTTAAGACTCTTGACTATCACAAAGGCCACAAGAAAGCTGTAGGTTTCCCTCTCTCGTTAGCAGTCAGCTTTGTGCTTCCTTTGGGAGAGCTGAAATACTTGTTATCCTCTTACCCTAGTGAAAAAGATCATATACTGCTTGGAGAGTGCATAGCTCTGCTGGGCTGGTCTCTCTTATAGTCCCCCTTCAGCTCCTCACAGAGGTGTTGGACGGCTTTAGCTGTTAGCCTGAATTTCTGGACAACCTGGGCCACAGTGAGGTTAAGGAAGGCTGAACCTCTGCTTCCCTTGCCTACTGTCTTTTTCCCCAGTGTAGCCTCAGGTTATACAGACATGGCATGATTAGCCACTGTGCTATAAACTTTCACAGTCTTTTCCACCACTGCTCCCTAGCTCCTAATCTTGACTTTTCTCCATTTGGTTTCCAACCAGATTTGCCCCTGGCTAGCTGAACCACTCTCCTAGGATATTGCCCTAAGGTCCCTGAGCTACATATTTATCTTTTCTTCTTGCTTGGTAAATTAACTGATCTGCCCACAAATTGGTGTGATCCCAAAAGGTGCTGAGCAAATGCAATTCCTCCTTCAGCCCAGTGAGAACTGTGGGTGCTCACCAGACCAACATCTCCCTTCACCACAAAAATATTATTAAAACAGATGTGGGACTGGCTTTAACCACACAACTTCAATCGTTTCTCCCAATCCTCACATCCATTTGGGAAACTGGCATATCAAGCCTGAGCACAGAGAGCTGCAATTAACGCAGTTAGCACGCTGAGAAAACGAAGCGTTTGCTATTAATTCCTTGTATACAGTGTTACTGTAGTTATACTTAGAGACGGAATCAAGCCACAGAATTCAGGTTTGGTTTTAAAGCCACTCAATATCTGACGAAGTTTAATTCCAGGGTTTTGGTTGAGCTTGTTATAGAAGGAGAATCTATCTGCAGATCTTGAATCTGGCCTCATGCTTTGAATAATCCCAAGGTTTGGAGCTAGTACTTAGAGTAACATAGGAAATAGAAACAACAAGGAGTCTAGTGGCACCTTAAAGACTAACAAATTTATTTGGGCATAAGCTTTCGTTTACCATTAATCTGGGCTTGAATAGGGACTGGGAGTGGCTGGCTCATTACAGAAGCATCTTTTCCTCTCCTGGAATTGACACCTCCTCATAGAATCATAGAAGATCAGGGTTGGAAGGGACCTCAGGAGATCATCTAGTCCAACCCCCTGCTCAATGCAGGACCAAATTCCCAAACAGATTTTTATCCCAGTTCCCTAAATGGCCCCCTCAAGGATTGAACTCACAACCCTGGGTTTAGCAGGCCAACGCTCAAACCACTGAGCTATCCCATCTATTATTGGGAGTGGACTACATCCACCCTGATTGAATTGGCCCTGTCAACACTGGTTCTCCACTTGCGAAGTAACTCCCTGCTCTCCATGTGTCAGTATATAATGCCTGCACCTGTAACTTTCACTCTATGCATCTGAAGAAGTGAGGTTTTTACCCACGAAAGCTTATGCCCAAATAAATCTGTTAGTCTTTAAGGTGCCACCAGACTCCTTGTTATTTTTGTAGATACAGACTAACATGGCTACCCCCTGATATAGGAAATAGAGATGGGGCTCTAAATACAACGCTTGATTTTAGATTATTATATTGAATTACAATAATAGTAGTGATCCAGCTATTTGGGTGTTGTGCCCCAGAAGGACAGTGTTAGGGTTTCCATTCCAAAACAAATATTTCTAGGTTCTATATTCCAATACTTTGAATATTAGCCAGATGATGATTCTTGAATAAAACATCCTTGGACAGTGAAGCAAAGAGATGTACATATTGTTGGCTCCAGTAATGGTGAAGATGCACCAAAAGGTCTGTTTCAAGTCAAATGTTGAAATTAGCATCTAAAAACAAGATTCCTGCTCCTGCTCAAGAGAAGCCTCATTTTATAAGCTCTGCACTATGGTAAGCAAAGAAAGTGTTGGAAATACTGCTCAGAAATATGTGCTGCCATGACAATCCTAACGCAGGGATTTTGCAAAATATTCTCCTGCTCTTGGTTAACTTTTGATTTCTGACAGCTCATACATCAGGCGATTCATAGTTAAGAGGTCTGCCTTGTAAGACTTGTTTTTGTTCCCTTTTTTGGCTTCTATAACCGAGCTTCTCATATGAGATTTGTGACTTTTAAACAAACTCTTCCTTCAGAATAAGACATTTTTCATGCTAGAATTCCACAGTGCAATAGTTCTGAATGTATTACTCCATTTGACAAATCTAGTGTAGCAATTCAAAACTAAGGACTGTATACGATCCTCGATACACATGCACAACTCTCATTGGGATCCAGGTTGGTATATTATCTTAACTGTGTACTTTACGTAGATACCTGAAAAACAATTGTCTGCTTCTACTGTGAAAGCTTATATATCAATATTCTGGCATATATGATACCAATGTAGTTCTCTAAGTTCCTTGTACAGCCACATGGATATATGACGACTAGAGCTGGTCAGGAAGCATATCTTATTTCTTGGGGTGTGGGGAGGGGGGGAAATCAAAGAAAAACTAATATTTATTTGTTTTCTGCAAAATTTTTTAACTCTTTTTGTGTGCAATTTTTGAAAATGAAACCCCTAAACAATTTAGTGAAAAGGGAAATTTTCATGAGAAAATTTACATTTAGTCAAAAAGATATTTTCTCTAAAATATTTGGTGAAACATCTCTGACCAGCTACAATGCTGATGCAGCATTTGATGGCTAGCATTTTTATTCAAGGACTTCCATAGGTTGGAGAGGCATATAAGTTACAGAACTAGGAATTGAAGCTATTTGTTCTATTGACTAAATGCCAAAAAGAATCCTTCAATATAAATGAGACTTAGGATACAATTAAAAAAAAAAAAAGATATAAAAGTGTCTAACTTTAGGCTTTTGAATCCGTATTTAGGCATATGAGTTTGTGGCCCAAATTTTAAGACTGCAGAGCACTAAACATACCCTTTGACAGGTGTAATGTCCAGCTCTAGGAGACAGACCTGCATGAGCTCTGATTGAGCGAGTGCACTAAAAGTAGAAATGTAGCTGCAGTGGTGCAAGCGGCCGGCTGCTCAGAGTACGTACCTAGCCTCTTGGTCAGTATCATACTGGGGCAGGTAGCCCCTCCTGCCGCTGTGGCTACACTTCCATTTTTGATCCAACTGCCACGGGTACGTCTCCTCAAGCTGGAAATTACACCCCCAATTCAAAGTGAAGACATGCCCGATGAGTGGCTGAGCTCTTTTGAAAATCGAGCAACTGATTCACAATACCTAGCTTTAGGCACCCAATTTTGAAAATCCTGGCCTTAACTTCCACATAAGTTTGTTAATTTGTGTGTTTTATTTATGCAAATCAGCTGCATTTACAGTAATATTTCAACAGACAAAAGGATTTTGTTAAATGTCAACTGAACATTGGACAAAAAGAGCATCAGTTTGACTCCCCCCAGTGTAACTCCACCGAAATCAGTTACTCCCAACTTACACCAGTGTAGCTACGAGCAGCATTTGGCCTATTAGCGCTTCCTGATCTTCAAATGCCCCTTTGTAGTATCTTCCTCTGACCTCTGGGCATGTTCTGAATCCCTGGGACAGCCTTGATCTTTCAAAATTAAGCAGATGGTCCAACCACCCCATTGGCCTCTTCTGTAAGGAAGACTGGTTCTGGCAGCTGTAACCCTGATAGATGACGTCCTGGACAGGGCATTACTGGTGACAGCTCTTTGACCAGCTAACCTTTGATTGATGGGTCATTTGTGATGGCTCTGGCTGCTAAAGAGATTGACAAAACTGAGGCCATGCTGACAGCTCAGAAATGTTATTCACACTGTACAGAAATTCATTTTATTCTCTTCCTTCTTGTTGGTCATTTTACACAGATATAGCCATGCACTGCTGCTCTTGCTCTGTGCAATCCTTGTCTACACCCTAAGCCCTCCTTGTTCTTTCACAATTTGAATCTGGCAGGTACACAGGTATGGTCTCTGCATTAAAAGGAATAAAACACTAGACTACAGTAAATCTGTAGGCCACAGACAGACAAGCCAGAAACAACAATTAAAGCCACAAAGCTGAAAAGTGACTGCAAAAATGACAATGGGATTTCATATTTATTGGATGACACTTATTTCCAGATTGCATATGCTCATCTTACAAGCAAAAAGATTTCTTCCGAATTCTAGCTCTGCAAAGTGCAAACCCAACTGGACCAAAGAGCCAGGCTGAGTTCTTTCCTTCTCATGCATCACCACCAGTTATGAAGGGTCTACTGACCAAGTTATGCCCTCAGTTAAATTTGTGAAGCCCATTGCTTTCATTGGGTTTGCCCATGTAGAATTGATTGGAACTTGATAAACAATTCTGTTGATGCACAAGAAGAAACAGAACCCAGGTCCTTCTCCCATAGCCACATTGGCTCTGCCAACTTCAGGAAAACTTGTTTTTCCTCAGTAGAGTCAGCAGATATGACAGAGTGCAGGTCAGCTGAGTAAGAAGGTGCTAGTTTTACATAGTCACTTTTCAAACAATAGAACTACAATTTACGCTTAGTATAAATGCGATGGAGTAATAAATTGGAGCGCTTTTCTCTTTACATACCCCACACAAGATTTCTCTATGTATGGTTTCTGAATCTCCATTCATCTAACATTTGACATCTCTTTGGTTTCAGCTGCCAGCTATAGAGTTGATTTCAGCCTCTTACCAGAAATGGGGATATAAGTCCCTTTCTTACCAGAACCATGCACCCAAGTTTGAAATTCTGCTCATGATTCTACTCCCACCTGGACCAGGTGTCCACAGCTGAAAGGGCTAACGCAGTACACACAGTAGCCTAACACAACTACACATGCTTCAACATTTTTTCTATCCAGGATCAAGCATGAGGAACCCCCTGTAGCTGCAGGCATGTCTGACTGACTTCTCCCACCTGACAAAGAAATTTTTGTAGGTGGAACTCAGAACTCAGTAGATTCCAAAATCACTGAAAGAACTGATTCTTAAAAATGAACAGAATTCAAGTCAAAAGGACTGTTTGCAGAAACATTCTGCAGTTCTGCTTCAAAGGGTTATATAAATATTTTTTATTTCATAGAATCATAGGAGCGGAAGAGACCTCAAGAGGTCATCTAGTCCAGTCCCCTGCACTCATGGCAGGACTAAGTATTACTTAGTCCAATGTTTCTCAAATGCGGCCACTGTGGCCACGTGCGACCACCAGGTCGCATGTGAGGCCATGACAACCTCCTGGGTGGTGATGGGGTGGGGGGCAAAGCATCAGCTCCTCCCCCTCCCTTCCTGTTGCTCCTGGGTGCACTGCCCTGCATCGCCTCTGGAGAGGGGGGGGGGCACAATGCTGCAGGACAAAGGTGAGTTCTTGACCCACTTTGGGGGAGGGGGTTTGGACGGCAGGCTCCAGCGGCAGGATTTCAGGAACTTGGCCGTGTGGCCCCAGGCTCTGACCGTGGGGCAGCGAGTACTGACCCCACCCGACTCTGGTCATGCGACCCTGGCCTCCAACTGCGAGGCTTCAGCCTCTGGCCCCTGGTTCCAGCTGCATGGCAGCAGGCGCTGGCTCCCGGCTCCAGTCCCAGGCTCTGGCCATGCAGTGACAGGCGCTGACCACAAGTGCCGATCCTGAGCCCCAGGCACACGGCAGCGGGCTCCAACCAGGGGGCTTTGGACGCCAACCCCTGGTTCTGACCACGGGGCAGCAGGTGTAAAATAGAGAGAGAGATTTTAAATGGCAATAACCAAGGATTGCGTCGAAGTCCTTTGACCCCAGTAAAGTACAGCCAGGCTCATACAGGCATTGAATCCAATCTTAGTTACATTATTGTAAATCTGGGGCAACTCCACTGATCTCACAGGGACCCCAAATACACCCCAGTGGAAGTCTCGGATAAGAATTTGGCCCATTAGATTTTAAGCCACATATATAAAGTTTCCTTGTCAAGTTACTTCTGGGATTTGTAAATTCTTACCCAGAATTTCAACATGACGACAAGAATGTTGGCAAAGCCATTTTTACTGAGTGAAATTCACCCTTGTGCAGAGGGCCCAGGAATTAAAGTTGCTCATGGGGTGAAAAGTTCACCCACCATGAAAACAAAATAGGTGCAAAATGAATGCAGGGTACAAACTATGAATGGGCTCACTTACCCCAATGCCTGACTGACAGCTGATGTCAGGCAAACCTTTGGGACCAGATTTTTGCATATGAAGAATGTGGCACACGGAAAAGATATTTACTGCATCTTATTTCAGGACTTTTAAATCTGACATTATTGGTGCCATTAAGATAGAAAAACAATTCCATAAAGTCTCTGAGATCTGTTGGATGCTTCTCAAAACCAAAGGATGCACACAGAGGTAGTAATTGTGTCATTCCAGGAATAGAGAAAGAACAAACCCAACAAAGTTGCAGATGATGCCTTTCATTGTCCAAACAAATACACGAAAAGGAAGCAACCTTCATAAGATGACGGAAAAGCAGAGCAGATGGTAGAGGGTACGGACAAAATGGTGAATGTTGGTTCAGACGCTATAGAATAATTAATTGCAGCAATGTAAAGCTTGAATTAAAAAATTAAAGTCAAGGGCTATTTCATCTCCTCCTAGTGAAAAGAACAAACTCTGCTGAATACTCAGTATGTTGTCGTCAAATCATGTCATTGGGTGAGTGACATGTGTTCCTGTTTCTGCATATAGTGTTTGAATGGCCTCTCTAGCTGTGATACTTGGTATACTAAATGCCAGTTGGGCTGCACACCGCGGAACTTTCAACACGAAGTTGGGCATGTGCGTATTTGGAGGATGGAGTATACAACCTGGTAGATTGCTAGCCACATGCCTCAAGGACTATGTCCACACTTACAGGTAAATAAATCTCATGTGTGCACAATATAACACATCACCCATGGGAGGCAACGGGGCAGAAGACTCAACCCTATAGACCTGTATTGTACCAAGACTAGTGTGGACATTTTAATACCCAGGGTTTCCATATAGCTTCCTGGACTTTCTCCCCTATAATAGATATTTTTCTCAGGAGCTATGATCTTATGTGGATCCCCTGGGTGGCTGCCCTGGAACTGTGGAAGGGGTTCCTATGGTAGAGGCAGTCATCACAAGATGTTGCCTATTGAGCCAACATTATCTTCCATGGGGAATCCTGTGGAGTTGAGGGAAGAAAAAAGTCACAGTCCTGCTCTATCTCCTGACAAGTGGAGCCCGAACTTGGAGAGGGTATTCCACCAATCTGGGGCTATGCTGGGTGAAAATAATATGGAACTGACATTTCCTCCTTACACCTGGACCCAGCCTTTTTCACCAGGTCTGGCTCATATCTACCATCGTAGCAAAGAGCAAAGCATCCCGCACGTTGATACCATACAGATGTGGAGTGGATTGCAATTTCTTCCCTATATAACTGACTTGATTACAGTGACATGAGACTGTACTGATTATAAAAGGGGTAGGTAAGATTAATGACTAGTATTTATAATATGTAGGATTTGGGTGCCCTACTCAGGTTGCCACTTTAGAAAATTAGACCCTTCTGGATTTTGGCCTCGTAAGGGTGAAGAAGAATGATAAATTGTTTTTCCTTTGACAAAAGAGATTTTTTTTAAATTGTTCTAATTTGCTCCCAAGATCTTTCTAGACATTTCAGAAAACACCATCTCATGGCTCTCCCTTCTCTGATTGGAACAATAAGACTTCCTGGGAACAAGGAACCCAGAGAGATGCTATCTGCATATCATATTCCAGTGACAATTAATCAACTGAACTAGAAGCAAGTCAAGATTTCCATTTTACTTGCCTCCTTCCAGTCACCGTCCTGCCCTTTCTGTGTACTTGCCAAGTCCTCCTTACTCCCCTCTTGGCTGCTCTTGAAGAAGGGAAGAGACTGAGTTAGTCCTAATAACTTAAAAGCCTCCTTTGACTGTTTCATGCAGCACATTATCTTATCAGGAGCTGCACACACAAAAAAACAGGTCTTCAAGGCATTTCACTTAATAAATAAAATTAACTAAAACAGAACTTGACAGGCTTGAGCGCTCGTAAAATTTTAAGGGCCAGTTTTGGAAAGGGGCCTCAACCCGGCTTGTGTTTCTTTATGCTCAACATTGCCATTTTTGAGCACTGTCGCTTGGGCACATGCAAGCAACGCATCTACACGAGCAAAACCATTACACTGCATCTAAGTATGCCCAAGGTGGTTTGTTCATGAACATTCTGCAACAGCTGTGCACACAAACTGCACATGCAAGTTCCTGTGCACATTAAGATGTGCAGGTACAAATGCAGGCCACATTTGGAACACTTGGCCCACTTGGAAGTACAGGATGCATATCTTTGTTCAGTCTTTTAAACTAACCATAAGCAAGTATTCTACTGTCTGATAAGCCCCTGGCCTGCTCCCTTCAGGGAAGTGGATACAGTCAGTGTAAGGGGAAATATGTGTGTGCAATTTTCAGTGTGGGGGACAAGGTGAGCTTATCTGTCATGTTCCACAGCCAAATGTTTCAAACTGAATGCCTGAAGGTAGGCATCTGAATAAGTGACCTGATCTTCAGAAATGCTGAATACCCATGACTCCCACAGACTTCAGAGGGAGCTCAGGGTGCTGAATACCTCAGAAGATTAGGGCACTTAAAGGGGCCTAACATTAGACACCTAAAGATTTGCAAGTTTTAGCCATTGGGTTTAAACTGTTTGTCCAGGCAAAGTGTGTTGCTGAGGTTCATTGGAAAAAAAACAACAACAACCCACCACTAAAACCCTTCCAGATGTTTTGTGAGATCAAGAAAAGTAAAGAGCACAGCTGAAGTCAGAACTGCAGTACTATTCTTGTTTGTCTTTGTTTTCAGAGCTGCTTAATGGACTAGAAAAGCTCCTAACACTACATGAACAGTGAGGTTTACATTGTGTAGATAAGGTAGCAATTTACACACAATTTGCAAGGGCCTGACTTAATCTGCAAACGTTTGTAGTCTGCAAACATTATATAAATGTGTGAGGACTAATATTAATTAGCATTAGGTCTGTAAGCTATCTGCAATCTGTCAATACTTGTTACCGTAAACGTATGTACACACTTGAAATGGATACTAGTATACACCACCGTCCTTGCTGACAGAACAGTAATTTACATTGCTGTGCAAGAGATGTGTGCCCATAAATGGGGATTTTGAAACATGTACACATGAAGATAATTGCTGTGCCCCAATGAGACACCTACCATGCTATGTGTCAAGTTGCATATGCCATTTCTTCCAACCCAGCACTTACACACCTATGATCTTTCTAGCACACAAACCCCAGTTCTAATACTGCAACTCCAAGTTACAACCTACGTAAGAAAGAATAGGAGAATAGCTCAGTCAAGACTTTCCTGCGTTAATTCCTGAATCTGCATCCTTCACTGATGTGCTCAGCCCAGGTTGGGAGTGCAGGTAACCTTTGTAAACCAGATAAAGGAAGAAGACCTTGTCCCTGCCTGACTACCCCTTACGATCTCTACTCCAACTCTGCTCATCGCTCACCTGGCTACCATTTCCCTGGCCCAGCAGGAAATGGCAACATGCTTTTGGGAGTGTCAATCAGCCACTCTTGCCCTCCCAAGACCATTCTCTCCTTCTGGCTGCCCGTTGCGGAGTCAGGCTGGAGCACACAATGTGTAAATTAGAGGCTATATGACCTGTACATCACTGTTTACACATGGATAAACTTTATATTACTTTCAGTGAAATACCCAGGCTAAGACATTGCCTTTCCCCTGCATTTAGAGGGAGCCTGTGTTTAAGCAATCAGCCAAGAGGGGAGGAGGGGGAAGGGAAGAGAGAGAGAGACTTTAGGCTTTTAAGTCCATATTGAGGCACCTATCTAACTTTCAAAAGCATGGAGTACTTGACACAGCTCCCTTTTAGGTCTGTGTACACTGTTGGGGGATCAGGACTTTTAGAGATCAGGTAGGTGCCTCAATAGACACTTATAGAAGCCTGACGTTAGGCTTCTATTTAAAAAACAAAATTAGCTCTTGTCTTATGGTCATTAGCACTGTCTAAAGTCAGGCTACAGCGAACTGGATCCTGACAAGTTTAATTAAATCAATAGGAGCTGCAGTAGCTCAGCCCCTCTTGGGATTTGGCCCAGTATGAGCAGATATTTTGTTTTTTGTACATACACTGTTTTACCAATTCACCTCATCCCTCTCCAGCTACACCCCTCTACTGGGTCTTCCCTTAGCCAAAGACTGCCCATAAAATAAAGTAGTAATGTACAGTTGAATCTCTCTACCCTCTTCCAAGTACAGTAACTCCTCGCTTAACGTTGTAGTTACGTTCCTGAAAAATGCGACTTTAAGCGAAATGATGTTAAGCGAATCCAATTTCCCCATGAGAATTAATGTAAATGAGGGGGTTAGGTTTCAGGGAATTTTTTTTTCACCAGACAAAAGACTATATTATATACATATATATATATACACACACACACACACACACACACACACAGTATAAGTTTTAAACAAACAATTTAATACTGGTACACAGTGATGATGATTGTGAAACTTGGTTGAGGTGCAAGAGTCAGAGGGTGGGATATTTCCCTTACTGCTAAATGATGAACTAGCAATTGGCTGAGCCCTCAAGGCTTAACCCTCTCACTCTACAAGGCAGCAGGAATGGAGGGAGATATGCGCATTTCCCTTTTAAGTACACTGCCTTATTAATTAGATCAGCTTGCTGAGAAGGCAGCTGCTGCAAGCTCCCTCCGTCTTGAGCCCTGGTGTGTCCCCCTTGCTCTATGGAAGATGGGGTAAGCAGGGTGCAGGAGCAGGGGGGAGGGGGACACCCTGACATTAGCCCCCTTCTTCCTTCCCTCCCCCCCACACAGCAAGCAGGAGTCTCGGGGACCAGCTCAAAGGCAGAGGGCAGTGGGGGGAGGGGCACAACTGAACTGCAGGCAGCTGCTGCACAGGGAACTTAGGGGAGCGGGGAGGTGATAGGGGGCTGCCGGTCCACCCTGGTTCCAAGCCCCCACCAGCTAACTGCAACGGGCTGCTCTTCCTGCAAGCAGTGGACGTAGCAGGTGGCTGCCAAACTACGTTAGAAGGGAGCATTACATAACTTTAAAGGAGCATGTTC
The DNA here is from genome assembly GCF_013100865.1 of Trachemys scripta elegans. Taxonomy (NCBI): domain Eukaryota; kingdom Metazoa; phylum Chordata; order Testudines; family Emydidae; genus Trachemys; species Trachemys scripta. The sequence goes on from NC_048299.1 coordinate 93,252,622, forward strand.
CCTAGTTGATCAGCAACGTCACAACGAAACAACGTTAACTGGGACGACTAAGTGAGGAGTTACTGTATGAGTGGAAATATCGTTATATGAACTAACAGATTTCATTTATTGTATTTTTGTTAATCAAAGCTGGTTTGGAGTTTTAGAGAAGCATCTGGAAACATTTGTTTAAAAATAAATTGCTTTTAGTCTGGATTTTGGATGGCAGTTTCTGGCTGGAGTGAGCTTTTAGAACAATTTATAAGAGATCTGCTGGCAGATGATTGCATATAGTGCACAGCTACAATTAGAGCAATGTACACAAAATAATCCCAGAGTTATTTTTACTGCCTCTATTTGGATGTTTATATTTCAGCAGGAAGCTACACCAGACTGAAGGATTTGATCCTGTTCATACTGAAAGTGGTGGGGGCTTTGCCTCTAATTTTCACAACCTTTTCACCGTATGAATGCCATTCACAATACTGACACCTTCTTCTGCCCCTAAATAATTCAAGAACAAAAAGCCTACCCCCAGTAGAGTTTTGACCCCAAAAAGAAAGAAGTGCCACAGACTCCATGAAGTCTACTAAGGACTGAGCTATTGCTACCGATGTTACCTGAAAGGCACTTAGATACTATAAAACCCCCAAGATAAATTTTGATGGAAGTCACGTCAGGGCCCAAATCAATCTAATCTGTCTAGATATTTCTAAAGTGGCATCACCTTCATATCTAGATGTCAATGCAATTGTAATGCAGGAACAAAGGATAATCAATTCAGCCTCTGATAATTTTATATATGGCTCTATTGATCAATTAAAATACAGTAAGTGCTATAATTTTAAACAGGAAAATAGTTACTAATATTACTACAGGTAAGGCTCAGACTGACTTCCAATGTAAAATACTGTATCTCTTCAAATTAAAAAGAAACTAATGGAAGTTTTCTTCTTAGGTTGTTCAAATTTATGACTGTTCTGAGGAAGACTCTCTCCTAACAATAACCTTCACTTGAGACTAAAGTTGAAAGGGAACATTTTTCAAGGATCTAAAGTTCACGATTATCAGGCTGGCTGAGTGACTGGGTTTTCCTGCCAATTCTAAGTAACACTCCTTTCCCTCTGTGTATTACCCTGACTCAAGCCAGATGGTAGAGTGACATGGAGACATCCAGAGAACAGATGAGACATTCAGAATACACTATCAACTTCAGCACGCAGCACAAAAGTCAAGCTAAGTTCCTCAGAGTCAAGCGTCTTACAATATTTTGAGATTTATTTTAAAACTGTTCCGCAAAGGAGTGAAGAAAACTAGATCTGACTCTGATTTGTCTGGGGCCTTCAAATTTTCATTCATTTTTTGTTTGCAGTATTGTTGTAGCCATGTTGGCCCCAGAACATTAGATAGACAAGGTGGGTGAGGTAATCTCTTTTATTGGACCAACTTCTGTCAGTGAAAGAAACAAACTTTCAAGCTACACACAGCTCTTCTTCATTAATAAGACCTGAATGTAGTTATTCAGCAAGTACTCAGTATCTAGCTCACTTTCTTCTATACAGGAGCATAAACAACAACAGTATGCAAAAATCTGCACTAATAATAATTTAGATATTGCCACGATTTTAGATGTGCACAAAAGCCAGAAAAATTCAAAGCTAATGTTCCCATATCATATGTAACAGCCACAAAACAGTATATAGTATTTTGTATTATTTAATATTAGGGATAGTTCTGAGGCACAATCTTTGTGAATATCTAGACTGGGGATGGTTCTGTTCATAAGATAGGTGGAAGCCTACTGCAAACAACAGACCTAGGTTCAGATTTTCCAGAAGTTTTGGATTGTAATGATCTAACATGTTACTTTGAGACCATCTCCACTCTATCTAGCATGTTCATGCTTGTGCCTTATGCATACAGCACTCCTTGTACATTCAGTGTTGCGGAGCCTTTCACCCTAATAATTCAGAAATACTGGAATAGACTTTCCTGGAACTTGCCAAATAAATTAATTTCTGGGTTGGAGCAAGGCTGAGAAATATCAGCTTCAAAAAGTCATTTTAAGGAGAAGTTGTAAGCATCTGAAAATAAGGATTTGGAATGAAAGTGCCAATTTAACACGCATTTGTTGTGAAATCCACAAGTTACCTAGTGATCAGTTTAAAGGGCTGTGCACCATGCAAAGCAGACCATCCAATGGTTTTAATGTTTTCTGATTTTAATCTCTAGGCCACACTCATCCACATAGCCTTCTAAGGGTGTGCACCATTGCCAGGGTCCTGGATGACAAAGTCCACCAGGGTTAGGTTACGCTAATGCAAAGCAGCCTTGGCCTCCCTTCCATCAAGTACAAAGAGTCCATCACTAGCCAGGATGAGATGTGGCCTGGATAACGCCAATTCACAGCATTCCTGCTGTGATGCGAGGTTTATATTTTATGAAGTTCTTATGAAAGATGCTGTACCATATAAAGTTGTATTGCATTAATCTTGGTCCTGTTAAAACCAATGGGAATTTTGCCTTTGGGTCCTCAGTTGCCCCCTGGAACTAAAAGTTTGTTCCCAATAACCTCATAAACTAGCACTTTTCATTTGAAAAGCATAAGGAAATCCCAGATTAGACTGGATTCTCTGGTCATCCTAACAACGAACTGAAGCAATACCCTCAGTCGGAGATAATCATAAATGCCTTCCTGTGTGCAGAAAGTACTTCCCCCCCCCGCAACTTAGTCATACAGCAGTTTATATAGGTTGGCTCTAGTTTGTTGTAACTGGCAGGGAAAAAATCCCCAGCATTTGTAAATTCTTACTGAACAAAGAGCAAAAAACATTGGTGGAAATTTCATCAGCATCATTAAGAGGTGTGTCTCAGTGACTGAACTGAGGTTCTACACTTGGAGATTCACCCACTGATACATACTGGTGTGATACTAGCACTCCTCTGTCAGCCCTGTGTGAACAGGTGGGGATTGCAATACTGGCCTTGTCTTCCCGTCTGTGCAGTGAGGAGATATGTTGTGCTATCTGAGGAATGTGCTCAACTTGGCTTTTTCTCCAAAGTACACCAAGCAGACGTGAATCTACACTGTAAAGCTCAGTTCATCTTGTCCAAGATGATCTAATTCCTTTAGAGTGAGCCGCCTGACATTTCTGTTTTACATCTCCCAAAGACTGTCTCCCTTACAAAACACAGATAACAGCTTCATAGCATCTGAACAGTGTTTCCTCCATCTGCTTGGTAAATTTAAACACAACACTGTCTGGTGCAAAGGGAACCAAATATAGAACTTTTTAATGCTCTCTCTCTCTCTCACACACACACACACACACACACACACACACACACACACACACACACACACACACACACACACACACACACACACACACACACACAGCTGTTTCAGATCCAGGCACTGTTCAAAAACAGTGCATGTCCCAGATTCTAAAGCCACGTGTAGACGCAATTCAAGAGAAAACACAAAATTCTAATATCATTCAGTAAAAATGGAAGTGTGTTTCTTTTGGGTGTTCTGTGTAGCCTTTCTTAGAACTGATTGACATCAAAGGACCTTTCCACTTACTCTTATGCATTTGTACTTTGTTGGTGGAGATTTAGAACTGTGTATTTCCACCTATACCTGCACATGTATATATATATTGGATGGCACCATTATGACACTTTGGGGTTCAAGGGCAAGTGGTGACATAACCCCTAACCGGTCTGAGCCCCAAAATGTCACAAACAGACCTGACTTGAGTGACTTGGAATATATGAAACAACTTGGGATGGTCTTCATTGCCTAGAATGTTGAAAATATTAGGCTGCAAATTGACGTAGGGGGGTATTTTGGAATAGGTGTGTAAAACAAGTCTGATGTAATTCTTACTAGAGATGGGTCTCAGCCACAAAGTTCAGATAAATATCTCAAATCCAACCTCAAGCTCAATAGTGTTAGGGTCCATAATTTTGAGTTAGCCCATAGGTGCCAGCTGCAAAGTTCGTATCTTCATCTGAAGCTAGACTAATTCAGATTGGAAATAAGGTGTGAAATTTTAACAGTGAGGTGTGACAAGATGGCCAATGTAGTATGGTGGGTCCTGCGCTTTTCTTGGTGTGGGACTAAGATGCCACCCCTTGCCCCTGCTCTTGGGGCATCAGGGGCCCCACTATTGGCCCGGGAAGGTGGTAAAGGAGGGAAGAGGGGGAGGGGTCTGGGTTTGCTCCTTACTCTGAGCCCCAGCCCCTCTCAACCCATGGGGTTGGGCTACTTGGGACGAAAGACAGTGTTGTCATGATAGGCTGTCCGCGTTGCTGTGTTGACTTCCAGCTCTATGCTGGATCCAGAAGTGAAAAGGTTGTAGGGATAGGAAACATCTAGTCATGCATTCCTCTCCTTATTTGTGTGCATCCATTGGAGTGGGGAGTGGTCCGTGACAAGGGTGAACCGCCGTCCAAGTAGGTAGTATACCGTAGAATCTCCATGGCCCATTTAATCGCAAGGCATTCCTTTTCTACTACAGCATACCGTTGATCCCTTGGCAGAAGTTTTCGGCTGAGGTAAAGGATTGGGTGCTCCTCATCCCCCACCATCTGTGAAAGGACAGCCCCAAGTCCTACCTCCGAGGTGTCTGTTGGTAGGATGAATTCCTTTGTGAAATCTGGGGCTATGAGCACTGGATGGCTGCAAAGGGCCATCCTTAGGTCTGTGAAAGCTTCTTCTGCTTCCTCGGTCCACTTAACTATCTCCGGGCCCCGAGCTCTTATCAGGTCCGTCAGAGGCACTGCCCTTGTGGTGAAGTGAGGGATGAACTGGCGATAGTACCCTACTATCCCTAAGAATGCTCTGACTTGCTTCTTGCGGATCGGGCGGGGCCATTTCTGTATTGCCTCCACTTTGTTCCATTGGGGCTTCATCAGGCCCCTTCCGACTACATACCCGAGGTATCTGGCCTTGGCTAGCCCTATTGCACATTTGGATGGGTTAGCGGTGAGGCCAGCCTGTCTAAGAGTACCTAGAACTGCTTCCACTTTCCCCAGGTGCGTCTCCCAGTCAGGACTATGGATTACCACATCATCTAAATAGGCAGAAGCATACTTGGCATGGGGTCGAAGTAACCTGTCCATCAATCGTTGGAAAGTCGTGATGGCCCCATGGAGCCCAGAAGGGAGGACGGTATATTGGAAGAGGCCATCAGGTATAGAGAAAGCAGTTTTTTCCTTGGTGTCCTCAGACAGGGGGATCTGCCAGTAGCCTTTTGTCAAGTCCAAGGTGGTCAAGTATCGGGCCTTGCCTAACTGATCCACCAGCTCGTCAACATATGGTATCGGGTAGGCATCGAATTGGGATACCTCATTTAACTTCCGAAAGTCATTACGAAACCTCAGGGTGCCATCAGGCTTGGGGACCAAGACAATAGGGCTGGACCACTGGCTGTGGGATTACTCAATCATCCCAAATTCCAGTATCTTCCTTACTTCTGCCCTAATTTCTTCTTTCTTTGGCTCCGGTATGCAATATGGTTTTATCATCACCCTGGCTCCGGGACAGGTGACGATGTGGTGTTGGATCAGCATCATACGGCCTGGTTGTGTGGAGAACACGTCTTGGTTCCGCTGGATCATTTCGACGACCTCTGTTCATTGTTCTGGGGCTAATTCAGGGGATATCCTTACCTGCCCTTGTGGGCCATCTGTGTGGGGTGGAGCCGGCAGGACGGCCAGGCACATCTCCCGATCGCGCCAGGGCTTCAGTAAGTTGACATGATAGATCTGCTCTGGCCTTTGGCAGTCTGGCTACTTTACTTAATAATTCACCTCCCCAACAGCTTCCACGATTTCATAGGGCCCATGCCAACTGGCCAGGAGCTTACTTTCTGCTGTCGGTACCAGCACCAGCACCCATTCTCCTGGTTGAAATTTCCATGTTTTTGTCCAACGATTGTAGTAGGTTCATTGGGCCTCTTGTGCTTTCTCCAGATGCTCTCATACTATGGGGGTCACTTGGGCTATTCGTTCTCTCATCTGGGCTACATGTGCAATTACATTTTTCCCTGGGTTGGGTTGTTCCTCCCGTTCCTCCTTCGCAATGTCCAATATGCCACGTGGGTGGCGTCCATACAGTAGCTCGAAGGAGGAGAAACCAATAGATGCTTGGGGAACTTCTCGTATTGCAAACATCAGGTATGGTAGGAGGTTATCCCTGTCTTTTCCGTCTTGGGCCACCACCTTTCGGATCATACTCTTGAGAGTACGGTTAAATCATTCAACCAGACTATCTGTTTGGGGATGATAGACTGAGGTCCGCAAGGCTTGGATGTGGAGCAGGGTACATAATTCTTTCATTATTCTTGACATGAAGAATCTCCTTAGGGATGTCTACCCTAGCAAAAACCTGCACCATTTCTTTTGCGATTGCCTTGGACATGGGGTTTCTTAAAGGAATGGCTTCAGGGTACCGTGTAGCATAGTCCAGGATGACAAGTATGCTTCAGTGGCCCTGGGCCATTCTTTCTAGTGGGCCCACTAGATCCATTGCTATCCTTTCAAAAGGAACTTCAATTATAGGCAAGGGTACCAACGGGGCCTTTAACTGAGGTCGGGGAACTATGCAGCTGGCACTCTAGGCAGGAGGTGCAATAGCGTTGGACTTCTGCCTGTACCCCCAGCCAGTAGAACCTTCTTAGGACTCTATCCAGGGTCTTGTCTGCTCCTAAATGTTCCCCAAACACATGAGCGTGAGCTAACTCTAATACAGCCCTTGTGTGCTTCCGTGGCACCAAGAGCTGTTCTACTACTTCCCCCCATATTGGCACTACCCGGTACAACAGATCCTGCTTGATTATATAGTATGGCCCTCTGCCTTTGGTTTTCCCTTCTATTAGCACGCCATTTACCTCTGCTACCTCCTCCCTCACGTTTGCATATAGCGGGTCATCAGCTTGGTCCTGCCCAAAACACTTGTGTGCGAGACCAATCTGGCCTGATTCTATTGACTTGGGCGCCTCTCTTTCTTTTGGGGTGCTTCCGCTTATGCTGGGGGCCATCTCTGGGTCTCCACGGGGCCTCCTCCCAACCAGGGCAGCTCTCTGGTTTGCCAGATGCCATTCATCTTTACTGGCCTGGTGTACTCATGTTGGGCCGTCGCGACCCCCACCAGGCTGATTAGGCCACATTGGTCCCCAAGATACCCCAGATTACATTGCATGGGCTCCTCCCTGTTGGGGCACTGGGCTGCTATATGCCCCAACTCCCCACACTCATAACAGCGATATCTCATTGCGGCGGTTACCCTCTGTCTTCGGCCCTCTGACTCGCTTCCCCAACCCTCTCCCCCCGGACCTTCAGGTCCCTTTGGGGCCTCAGGCCGCTCCTTGGTGCCTGTTCTTCCAGCTATGGCTTTCCTGGAGTTCTCGATGATCCAGAGCCTCGGGGTCGGGACTGGTTTCCTGAACACCGTGTTTCACCTCCCGGGGTTCCGAACAGTTCACAGGCTACCATTGTCTCTCTACAAGGGTGACTAGTTAGTCATAGGTGGAGGGGTCATTCTGGCCTACCCAGGCTCGGAGGCCCGAGGGTAGTCCCCTCGTATAGCAGTCCAGCACCAGGAACTCCATCATTTTCTCTGAGCTGAGAACCTCCGGGCGTAACCACTTCTAGGCTAGGTGGATTAGTCAAATAGTTGTGATCGCGGTGTCTTGTCTTCACAGTACTGCCATTCATGGAACCTCCGGGCTTGCAAGGCCGTCGTTACCCCTGCCCTGGCTAGGATCTCCGCCTTCAGTCGGGGGTAATCTGCTGCCTCCTCTGCGGTCATATCATAGTAGGCCTTCTGGGCCTCCCCGCACAAAAATGGGGCAAGGATACCTGACCACTGGTCTTGGGGCCAGGTTGTGACCCACCCTGGATTATGTTCACGGCGCAGAGATCCCACTCCTAACACCACGTGTGACAAGATGGCCGATGTAGTATGGTGAGTCCTGCGCTTTTCTTGGTGTGGGGCTAAGATGCCACCCTTGGCCCTGCTCTTGGGGCACCAAGGGCTCCACTAGTGGCCAGGGAAGATGGTAAAGGAGGGAAGCAGGGGAGGGGTCTGGGTTTGCTCCTTACTCTGAGCCCGAGCCCCTCTCAACCCCTGTGGGTTCTTACCCTCTTTCCCCTTGAGTGGGGTACCTTCGGTCCTTAAACGCTGGGGGAGGGAGCCTCCCTCCCCTGCTGGGGCAGGATCTCCCTTACTCTGGTTTTCTGTTCTTCCAAGTCTCACAGCACACCTCCAAGCTCCAGTCCTCTCTCCTTCCTCCTTCTCCCCTGACTGCCTGAAGCAGGGGGTTTTATTAGGTTGCTAACAGGGCCTTAATTGACTACAGGTGCTCCAATTAACCTGTAACAACCCTCCCTAGTCTACAGGGAACCATGCCTTAGCCTACGGCTTATATACTTCCCCTCTTCCACTGCTCCCTGGCCCTCCTGTATCACAGAGGGTAATTAGCCATTTGGTACAATTTACCAAGGGTCATGGTGGATTCTCCATCACAGGCAATTTTAAAGACAAGAGTGAATTTTTTTTTTTAAAAGATATGCTCTCAGAATTATTTTGGGGAAGTTCTGTGGCCTGTGTTATACACGAAATCAGACTAGATGATCACAATGGTCCCTTCTTGATTTATGTATCTGCATTTGGATCGCAAAGAGCTTCCAAACGGCTTTGCTGACCAGCTCAGGAAGGACATTTTATGTGTACAGAATGGTGTAGGAAAAAAAAAAAAGGAGTCAAGGATGGTGATGAGGGAGCTAGCTAAACAGAAACTTCAGTCTTCAAGGCTGTCCATCAAGATCTTTGGCCATCATTAAAGTCACTTAGATGAAAAATAAGAAAAACAGTATTTAATTCTCCTTTTTCCATTCTACGTTCTGTCCTATGGCTTCTTAATTTTAATCTCTCTTAGACTAGGTCTTCACTAGAAACCCTGCAGCAGCACAGCTGCAGCTGAGCCACTGTAGTGCTTCATTGTAGACACTCACAACAGCAAAGGGAGGAGTTCCCCCATCAGCATAGTTAATCCACCTCCCCGAGCGGTGGTAGCTAGGTCAATGGAAGACCTAGTGTTGTCTATACCAGAAGGTAGGTCATCTTGTGGATTATTCACATGCCTGAGCAATGTAGCTGAGTGGACCTAACTTTTTAATGTAGACCTGGCCTCATTCAGTGTTATGTTCTTCAACAATACCCTTCCAGTGTCTTGGACACTTGAAGATGCATGTGCTTCCACTTATAGAGGAGTCTTGCCCATGCTCACAAGGCCGGAATTTGGCCTTCCCTGTAGGTAATTATAAATTCAAGAGCTTTCTTTATAATCAGATATATTTCCAGCAATGGATGTAGGAAATATAGCTGTATGCTTTTCATTTACCTTAATGGCAGTCATCTAGTTTAAATCCTTATGCTGATACTTTCACAAATAGCTCTTGTTTATGTGTATAGTTCCCACTGAAGTTAAGCTTTGCAGAATGAAATCCTATAATTATACTCTTAAGTGATTAAATATTTGTCTGAGAAGTGAGTCTTTCCAACACTGGTTCCAACTGAACTGAAAGAAATTAAAATTGGTTCATACTTTGTCACTGGATTTTATAGTACTTTCATACCCTAGATGAGAAAAATATTTTCAGACACAATGGAAAATGGTGATGGTGATTTTTATTTCCTACAAGACATTTGTGTAAAAACAAAACAAAACAAAAAAACCCCACAAAGAGTGGAACTAAAAACTACTTAAATTAGACATAGGATTTGTACTGTTGGAACAAACACTAAGCTTTTTTTTTTTTAAGCCTAAAAAAACCCAAAACAAAAGTGCCAAGAACTAAACTCCTCCACTGGTCTCATTCCTACATTAATGACCTGAGCATACTTTTCATTTCCTTTAGTAACATGAGAGCTGCAAGCATGTGGATGAATGGCTACATGTACAGCACTTACAGGTGGTTGATGCAGGGTTGAGTGTTGAGCCCAGAGAAGGAGGAGAAGAGAGATTTACAACTAAATGCCACCAATAGAAGCAGGAAGATGCAAATGAAGGGATTATATGGATGAGAAAAAGGACATCCTAGTCCTATCTGTCCCTTATAAAAATTATTCACTATTCTAATGATCCAACACATAACAGCTTACAGTAATATTACTGCAGCTATGAAGTAGTACAGATGATTACATTTCTATTACAGCATAGGATGATCAAGGGTGAGCAGCATACCCTGGATATAACCTTTTGTTGTCGCCCTGGATATAACCTGGATGCAACACTCAAGCAGAATTTCAAACCAGAAAGTATGGTTTTAACTGCTTGACTTCCATTGACTCCAATGGGAATTTGACAGCTAAAACTCAGCATGCTGCTTTGAAAATGTGCCAGTGAAGTCCTCACTAGGGCAAATTCAGCCCTGTTATAAGCAAGCACAGTGCCATTTTGGCCCATTTATTTCAAGAGCATTTTTGCTTAACTACAGTGTTTAACCCCTGGAATATTGGGCATTACATTAGAAGGCATTCAGATTTATATTTGAATTTCTTCCTCTGAAGTCTAACAGCAAAACTTCAGACCCAGAACTAGGCATCTTTTAATATATATTTTGATGATGATGTCACCAAATACTACACCGCAACACTAGTTCCCTAGTGTCTCTGATCTGCTGATGTTAAAAATAAAGACTTTTTTTCTATTTTCTTAGGGCTTTTACCTTTCCCAGACACCACATTCATCACAAAAAAACTATTTCAAGTGAGGAAGAAAGACCTTTAGCATACTTTTGATGAATAGTTAACATCATATCAAGCACTGGCCGGCAAGTTCTTTTTCCCTGTTAACTTTTAGATTAATTTTTTCCTCCCACTTTGACTTAGATCCTTTAATAAATATTAACACATTTTAGCCACTGGCAAGGCCGAGAGGAAAAAAAATATGTTTAGCATTTCTTAACAACTGTTTGCTAGAACTGATAACCCCTCAAAGTCCAATTAAGCAAGCTGTAGACACGTGATAAATAACTGGGGAGACTGAAAAAGAGTGTGTGTGTGTGTGTGTGAGAGAATTTTAAAAATAGAAATATTGCTGCTTCTTTCTGTTATGGAAATTTAATTACATATTTTCTTAATTCTTCCCTGAAAGAAGGTTAATCATACTGGCAAGAGCCCTAAAAAGAGACAAGCAGGAAATTTGTCTTATCCATTTTAAATGCCTGTTATGAAAGAGGTGAAAAAAAATGCTATTGATAAAAGTTTTTTTTCTGGGAAACTTTTGGCATCTTCTCAGTGATGCGTCATTTCCACTCCAGCCATTTGAAATGAAACACAATGTTCCAACTTGCTTGCATGTCTGAAATGAAGTGGTCCATGGGGCAGTGATGTAAAATATACATCAATCCCATTCCTCTTTCCTCCTCCCACTCCTCTGGAAGAGGTGGACAGACAGCATTATTTCCTGAGTTAAGGTGCTTTTTAACTGCTCTTAATACTTAGAGAGAAAATCTGCTCCTAACTTATCATAATACCTGCCATCACTTGATTGTAATATTTTCAGCAGAGCCCAATCAGCCATTTCATGGGTTTATTATTATTTGGCCTTACTGTGCTGTGGAATGAAGTCTGGCACACAACGTATAAAGCAGGAGGCTTTTTTATTATTATTAAATCTGGCTGACCTTTATTGAACCATTTTTCAGTTCTACAAAAGAAGAACCACCCAACAAGGGAAGTAGTTTTGTTATTGCAGGTTGTTTTTGCTGTCCTAGAACCAAAAAGTTGCTTCCATTTAAACAGTACGATTCTGTATGCAATGAGCCCATATTGTGGGCTTTGGACATAAAAAGCTTGTAATAGCTAAGATAATGGGCCAGATTCAGAGGCAATCTGTAACATGGTTCAAGTTTCACATCCAAGCCTCATTAAAATCAATGACAGAGTTCCCATTGTCTTCGCTGGGACCAGAATTTCACTCCCAGAGTGTTCAACTTTCATGCACAAGGTCAGGGAGAAGGGATTCAGATGAAAAATAAAGTGGAGGAAGCAAAACCTACTTCAATTTACAATCTCTTACACTTTTCTCTTGTGAAAGACTCCTATAGAATTTAGGTTTCCAAAGGTTTCCAAAGATTTGGGGTTCAAAAAATCTACAGAACGTTAGAGAATTATACTTTTTTCTATAGAATGTTTAAGCCAATCTGTAGAATGCAACATAGGATTCTATAGGTCGGCTTAAAATAATTATAAATGTATACCATTTTCTATTAAGTTCTGTAGGACTTTTCCATAATGGCGGTTATTTGAGTCTCTGAATTTAGCCCAGTGGCACCAGATTCTGCAAGTGATGCACAACCTTCCATTGAGGTTATCATTACTTTTTCCATAGACTAAACCTACAGAAATGCACTGCTGATAGGCATACATAGAATGCCGGCATTGTCCTTTAAATGAGACATGCCCGAAACTATCAGATGGAAATTTAGATAGCTGGGTATTCCTGATCATCGTGACCACTGCCAAACCAAGGCAGTTACAATGATCACAGTACAGAGCCCAGTGCAGTGAGGCCTGAACGTTATTGGGCCTCTGTGTACTACAGTCATGCAATAAGAATATATTTTAAGACTGCCTTCCCCATTCTCACCCTTGGCCAGAATAGGAGGTCAGGTGCCTTATTTTTTCATATATGAAATATTTCACTAAAAGAGGTGGCATTTTCCAGTGGTGACAGCAGCAGCACATTATGCTACCATTCTGAGTTCAAAGGAATCGCCTGGCTACAACTCTGCTGGCTCAGGTCAGAGATCAGGTACATAGTGAAGCTAATGGAGATGGGATCCATCTTTGTTACTCCGCCAGTAATCGTGTACAACATGATTCTCCACATACTGTTTATCTCAGAAGTACCTATACAAGTTAAAATGTGAAACCAATCAACTGCAACATGATACAGGTGATCTACACCCTGCACTGGCTCTTTGACCTGGGTGCATGGGAGATTAAAAACTACATGATGTTAAACAGCACAGAATTAGTGTCTAAAAGGTCAGCGAGAGGATCACTTGTTGGAAGTTAGGTACAATCAAATCATTATGTGGAAAGGTGAGGATTTCTGAAGTCAAGCCTGGTTTAAACTGGTACAACTCCACTGGAGTTGCAGCAATTTACATCAGGTGGAAACTTGGCCCATGAACTTTTTAGTTTCCTTATTTTAGTATAAGTGTACAATGTGGTTGAGGGACCATGACCACATTCATTAGAATCTGGCCTGAAGTAAGCTAACCCAGTGTAAAGTTGAAACAGGATTTTCTTTAAGGGAGAAGGTAAGAGCCTCAAACTCCACTTGTGACCTGGCTATAGGTGTCTAGATTACTTGGGAGCGGCTTACATACTATAGAAAGCCCCAACGTAGGCAGAATAAAAACCACAGTGAAAATATGCTCAATGAGCAGGACAGAGGGAAAGGGGGTAAATGACCCATATGGAAAACATACAACTGTTCCTCCTGGTTAAAGTGGAATACTAGAATTTGGAAGAGGAATTTTAACAGAGATCAAAAATGATACAATTCCCTTGAACATTTACACTCAGCCTAATATGACCAGATTTTTCAAAAAATACTCAGCACCCAACAGCTCCTACCGAGAACAGTTACCCAGAGAGTTACTGGGTGCCAAGCACTTTTGAAAATCTGGCCAGAACTAGATAGGAAGGGAGTAGAATAGTGCGAATAACTGATCTTTCAGTTTGCTGGAAGATCTAGAAAAACAAATAATCCAAAAATGTTGTTTCGGGTCAACCTGTTTTGAATGAAAACTGAAGGAAATTAAAAAATGAAAAATCATTCTGAATCAAAAACTCAAAAGGTTTGCTTTGAAAAATGCTGAAATGTAATAGTATTATTTTAAAAAGGTTTTCTCTCCCCCTGCCCAAAACAGTGTGATGAAATCAACACAGATTCAGGAAATGTTTTGGTCAACCCAAATCGGCACTTTTCACTGCAAAAGTTTGTCCGGCTCTAGAAGGGAACAGGGAGACCTTCCCAAACACAGCTAGCTCATGCTAACAGCCTTATTGCTGCCACTTCTCTGCCTGCTGACTTCATATCCTCTCATGCAGGTGCCATGGGAAAGTCTTGGTAGATGAGGCAGACTTTCTGAATTGGATTCTGATCTCAATTACACTGCTGTAAATCCAGACAGCTATTGAAAACAATGAAGCTATTCTCAGTTTACATAAGTGTGAGCAAGGCTAGTGTGATCTGGCCCTGATGCTCCACATGCCGTGTGGTAGGAAAGTTATTGGTTCATCACCAATCCAGTGTTCAAGAAGTGTCAAAAGTCACTGTTTTAATTTTTGCTTTATGGCACAAGGGAGCTTGAAATGGCATCCAAAAAAACCTAGAAATGCTTTGGAAAAAAAAATCCTGCACACTCTCACTGCCATGTCATGGCTTCTTGTAAGTGTGACTGATTTGGCAGAAACAGAGCCAAAGCAAGCAGTGTGTGTGTGATTTCCTGTAAATTGGGGACAATAAAAATATATTTGCTATTAAAAGCAAACAAAGTTGGACAGACATGGTCAGACAAGAAAATGGAGGATGATGAAACACATTTGTTTCTTACATACTGTTGAGAAAAGACTGAAATAATTATTCTCCTGTGAAAAATGGTAGGCTAGATTACCTGTCGCTGACCACAAACATTGTCCCTAATCGACCTAAACTAAACCAAAATATGCCCAGTTTAAACTGAAATCAAGACGTCCATATGGACTTTTACATTGTTTTTTAAACAGATTTAATTAAATCTGTTTAAAAAACAAACACACACACTTTAGTTAAATGGTGGAATTCTGTGTTTATAAAAGCCCTGAATGCTAAGATTGATGTGTATTGTGCTCATGCCTTCTTGCAGCCTCGTGTCTGAATTTAGCACAGCATCTCAGATCACACCACATAATTCATGGAAATAATCTTAATTATCTGCAGTACCGTAGTATTCAGAGGCCCCGCTCAGGATCATTTGTACAAACACATTAAAAGACAGAACTTACCCTAAAGAGATTACAGTTCAAATTAAGACAGGAGGCAACAAATGAGGCTTAACGTTGTGAGAACTGGGGGACAGGAGGACAAGAGTAACAGTGATAAGAATGTGTTGTTATACGTGATAACCAGAAGGTTTCAAGTAAAATTTTGATTTAGATAAATAACCCAGAGAAATTAGTGATGTCAGTTATCCCTGCTGGACACCTCTCAAACTATTGTTTGTTGCAATTTATCACGAGTAACAGTGGTTAGGATGCCAGCCTGGGATTTGGGAGACTGGGATTTGATTCCCAGCTCTGCCACAGATTTCCGGTGTGACCTTGGGCAAGTTCCTTGTGTCCCAGTTCCTCTGGGAAGTGGGAATAATAGTACTTTCCTACCTTGCAAGGCTGTTGTAAAGATAAATACACTAAAGACTATGAGGCACTAGACACGATTGTAATGGGGGGGGGTCATAGAGAGAAATGGGGTGAAGAGTGATTTGAAGGACAGAATGGTGGCTTAACAAATTAATTTGGGGATGGCTTTCTATGGGAGTAGCATGGCGGTACAAAGGCTTTCACAAAAAATAATTTTGTGGGTCCCCTCATAGCTAGGATTTTTATCTGCAGATCAGTAGATCTGTGCTTAAATTTGCTTATGCTTGGAGGAGTCCAAGTAGGATACTCAGTGCAGGGACCTCCTGGGAAGTTTCCCTGGAACCCTGCAGTCCAAGACTGCATGAATACCAAATGTGTAGTTTTACACACTCAAAGAATCAAATCTGCAAGATTGAAATTTAACCTCTACATCCCATCATTTGGGAGATGGGTGTTTTTGTAACCAACATCTACCTGTTTCAACCTCCCTCCCTTTACCTTTGTTCTTCATTCCAATATTCCTCCCCTTCTCCATGCCACACATTAGATAAAGAGCAAACATAATATCCATTTGCCAGAAAAGTTGTTAATGGTTATTGAATCAAAGAAGATCTTTAACAAAAATTAACATGCATCTGGCCCTTTAATATTATCCTATATCAAAGTCAAGCACATCATGTTGTAAAAGATTTTGTACACAATTGCCCATAATCTAAAGCTACCATGCCAGAAATTGAATTAACAAGCCTTTCATTGAGATCAGCTATCCAGTTGCAATTCAGTTCTCAAACGTCCAATCCAAATTCAGTGGAGTAAGCTGAAGCAAGGGAACAATAAGAGGCACCGAACTGAGGCAACAAAGCAGGTGACGCATTTATGAATTGTAATATTTCAGATTTCTCTGGGCAGAGCATCATTCATATGGATAATCCATAACCCACTGGTCAGAAAAATTGGGGAACAGCATGAGGAGAATGTCTGCTTAGTCATCCAGACTGAGAGCCAGAGTGATATTTTGGATTTGGCTGAAAATCACTCCTGGGGGATTTCTGGCACTTGTCACAAAAATGTGTTTAAAATCAAGATGAGTTAAAGCTGCGAAGCATAGATCTGGCCTTCCCCAAAGTTCATTTGACTCCAAGGGTTTAGTTTAAACACATCTCTAAACTGAAATAGTTGAATGTAACCCATCTAGATTTGCTCTATTTGCTACTTTGGTTCTGCTTCTGTCAGACTCAAGAATATAGGCCAAAAGTTTGAAACTTGGGTGCCCAAAGCTTGGTACTTGGGGCTTGTCTACACACACACACACACACACACACACACACACACGCAAACCCTTGTCTGGGTTATAGAGGAGCAAAACTAAGCAAATTAAGCCAGAGAAGAGTGTCAACACACAAAATTGCACTGAGCAACAAAAGCAGGTTTAAAAAAAAAAAAAAACAGTTAATTGAGAGCACAGGTGTTTGTGGACACTATCTCCCCCAAAGTCCAAACCATGCAGAGCATACAGCTATCCATGGTTTCAACTCAGGACCATGAAGTCTTCCCCGACTAGCTGAAACGCAAGCCAGGTTTGCCCAATTTTGCCCATGTTTGTTGAAAGTGTCACAAATCTTGACGATTTTGTAACAAAGCTTTGCTCAGCGCCGTTACATAACCCTTGTCTTCCATGACTACACTTAAAACGCTACAGTGGCATAGCTGCACTGCAGTAGCACTGGAGCATAGACCCTCCAGTGACGGAACAGGTTCTCCCATTGTTGTACGTAAGCCACCTCCCTAAGAGGCAGTACCTAAGTCGATAGAAGAATTCTTCTGTCAACCTAGTGCTGTGTACCCTGGGGGTTAGGTCAGTTTAACTACATCTCTCAGGGGTGTGGATTTTTCCTGAGAGATGTAGCTACGCCAATGTAACTTTTCAGTGCTGGATATTTGCATTTTCCTCCAGATCTGTTGCTTACCAGAACAGTTAGAAGTTTGGACTATTAAGAAAAGGCTCGTTCATTTGAAGTTTTTTGGTAGGAGTTGGATAGTTCTCTTTCTCTCTCTCTCTCTTTTTTTTGTGGGGGAGGGGAGAACAAAAATGGAGAAGTGCAGTGCAAAGTCAGCACAAGAGACAGCAGGACAAAGTAACAGGCGATAATTATGGGTATGGCTCTCACATCTTTGCACTGTAAATTTTTAAAAATGCTGCTGCTGAGATCCTGTGTTTTGGGGACCTCAAAGATCTCTTTACATTGTGCGTAAAGCTGAGCTTTCACTTCAATTTCTAAATAAATTAATGGCATTGCAGAAAAAAATCCAAACATTTTTCTTTTAATAAAGTATTATTGTGTTACTTTCCTGACTTTCTTCTCTTCTTTTTCACACAGATCATGCTTTGGCAAAAGCGTTCTGTAAGTAAACTCTGAAAAACTATGGAACATATAGTAGAAAATTTGAAGAGCTACCTATATTTCTAAAGAATTCAGATTGAAAGAACATCTTCAACAAAGGATAAGGTGAAGTGACTGGTATAAATACTGACAAATTCTTCCCAAGATGTTGTCTAAACCAAGCTTTATTCTGAAGAATTTCCTATCATTAACACCAGTACAGCTCCACCAATGGCAGCACTAATGTAGACAAGGCACCGACAGAATTTTTACCACTGCTGCACAACAATACTTTGGATTCACCATTCACATCAGTCTTTGACTACACAGCTATCTGTTCCATTACCAGCTGTTGAGCACTCTCTGACCGACAGCCACAGACGTGGTATAAAAGCCTTATTAGAATAGGCTGTGGAGCACATCCATCAGGCTGGTATCTGAGAGCAGTTCCTTTGCACTTCCTATTACTGGATCCATCACACTTCATCTGGGTGAGGAAACAAATACAACCCAGTTCTTCTTATGTAATTGCAGATTGTTCAGTTGTGCCTTTATTCACTCCACCAGGGACCATCGCTAACACAACCTATCAATGAGTGGAGAGGAAACCCTCTTAACTGAGCCATGCTGTCAGTACATTTCAGAAAACAGCAGCCTTACTGAAAATGAGAACTTATCCTCTCCTTTAAATCACTGTATTATTCAGCTCATGCAGCTTCTCTGCGTAAAACTAACTCAATATTTTTTTCCACCCTAACATGCATTTATGCCCAAAAGTTTGGCTACAACTCAGATCAGGGTCTGATCATTTGGGTGCTTATCCTTAATAAAGTAACTCTCTGAACCTGAGCTTAACCCATTACCAGTAAATTGCAATTCGAGAGCATAAGAGTGTGCTGGTAAATCATACTTGAAAGATAATTATACCTATAATTTATATCAGTTTTTGTCAAGGACAAGGACAGTTTAGAAACTCACACTATATTGTCCATGCTAGCTTTGAGAATTCCATTCATATGTGGAAATAAATTAGATGCACTAAAATCATGTGTATGCTCTATTGTTACCTATGTGGGCTCAACCAGAGATCTTGCCAGGCGAGACATACAAGACTGGCACCACCATTCTATTTTCTTTTATTGCAGAGCCAAAATAAATTTTGTGCTGTTGATTCCTGCAGCCAAAATAAGCGTACAGCTAGGCTAAAATTGTCCAATGGCTCCAGTTTGCTGAGCACAACTTGGGTTAAGAGAGGTTTGTAGTATCCCAAAGGCACTGCTCTCAAAGCTCTTGGGTGAATGACTTACTCAAGCATGTCTCTGCAGAGGGCATAAAAGAACATAAGAGGTAGCATCACAGGGTGGGGTTCCCTCACCGTGGATTCTTACCACAAACAGTCCTCTCATATAACAGTGGCAAGCTCAACACCAAGTGCTTTACACCAAACCTTTACCTACTACCATGGCACAGAGCAGGGAGGAGAAGAGATCTGGTTTCTCTGAGGTCTTGGGCTTCTCTGGCCTACCCTTCCTCCCTGCTTTCTCCTCCTTCCTCTCTGAACTATTTCCAGCTGATAAAAGGAATCACCCAGTCAGCTAGTTAAATCACTTATTATTTATTACCCCATGGGGGAACACTTCCAAAGTGCATAGGGTGGAAAGTGAGGCTGTTCTCACACAGTCACTGGTAGCAATTCAAATGACAATAAGAAAGCAACACAGACTAATGGTCTGAGGACATGCAAACTTTACAGCAACATGTGCTGCCCATTGTTTGTGGTGCTCACTACTGCAGTGAAAACAGGGTGTAAAAGCAAGAAAGGAGATGTTGCAGTGTTTTAATGATGTTTTCACTGATCTTTTTACATCCATAGCACTATCTTAGAGGACTCTTTTTTGGCAATAGCTACTTAACAGACAGAATGCAACTCACACATACACACATTATTTTAAAGATTACATATATAGAGCAGAGTATGTTCTTATAGTGCTTGGTTTCATTTCTTGTGAATATACTTGACCATCTGTCAACGCAGATTTGAACAGCTGGATTCATGGATCAAACGGCATCACTTTTAGAAGTGCTTATTCTCTGAAGGCAGACTGGGGAGAGTCTCAAACTAAACTCACTTTTCAGCAAACTGTTTTGATTCGCTAGAAGCATTTTGCTTAATTGCTCTGCCCTGTGCATATTCTCACCCATTCCAGACAGATTAAAAAAGATGGACCCACCTATGCTCTAAGGAGCCAAAGAATAATGGGCTTTTTGGTACTTTCCATTTGTGGAGGGAGTGGCAAAGGTGAATCAGATCAACACCAAGGAGATGCAAGATTGATGTTTCCCTCTCCAGGTTAGATGGGTGGTTGCTAAATTTTCTCTTTCCATTCCAACCCATTACCTAATTCCAATTTAGATAATTACATTCCGCCTACCAAATACTCTCCCTGCAGTTAAAATTGGATATGGTATTCTTCCCTCCTCATTCCTAAGTTATTTTGAAGTGTAAGTGTTGCTGTATACTGTTAAATAGTTTCCACAGTCCAGCCTATAATATGGGGGTGGAACATTTTAGTTATGGGTGAAGTGAACACATGAAAGACTATAGGATTGGGATCCTCTAGGTGAAAAGAGTGACAGTGTCATCAAATCTCTTGGAGACCAGTCAGAGCCCCCGCTCAGGCTTTTCTACAAATGTGGCTCCTCCTTTCGATTGCAATTACAGGGCAGCTAAAGTCAAGTGTGTTTCCTGTATGATGGGCATGTCAGGATGTAGCCATATCCCATTTAAAGAATGATTGTCCTTTCCCTGGAACTGCTATTGGGACAAAGATGTTCTATCATTAGTTTTGGATTAAATTAAATCTGCAATGCCCTTTCTATTTTGGTTAAGTTCCCACCACAGTTATAAGTTGCTGGACAAATTATATCAAGTGTCTATTTTACACAATACATGGAGACTCACGTGTTTGTTCAGTTCTTCGGCTTGCATAAGCAGCTTTCTAACAGCAGCCTTTAGCATTACACCAGCTATCACCACTTGATCAAAAAGACCTGGGCCTGATCTGACACATGTCTAGCTAGGATAGTGGAGTTCTTAGATGTAGGCTAAAGGGAGAAGTAGTACATTTTCTCTTCCCCTCTTGTTGCTGTGCTGCATTCAGAAAGGGATAATTCATGGTCTGTCACCCTTCTGTAGCACTGGCAGAAAATCACTCCCCTATTATGACCCTCAGGGTCCAAACACCCCAGGGAGAAAAGAGGGAGTCTGAACACCCCAAATAAGCAATTGAATCATCTAATTGTATACAGTATTACCGTTCCATAAAAGTATTGAGGTATGATATAAAAACTGGTGATACTCGGATCATGATTATCATTGTGCATAAAGAGTTATGTATGTGTGCTGGAAGTATGTTCTTAAAATATGTTTTTGGAGCATATCTGATAAACAGGTTTGTCTAGACAAAGGAAGGTAGATTTGCTAATTTGCCAGGGTAAGCCAGAGACAAAGAAAGTACATTTACGTATAAGAGAAACAAAGCAAGCTAACAAGATAGAGCTTGGCGAGCACACCAAAGTCTGTAGCCCCTGGCTCTGGAAGCATAGACAATGGACTTTGGGTGATATAAGAGGAGCAAAAAGCCATTTTAGTAATCCATCACTTAGGGGCCACAGAGTACAGCACCTACAGAGCACAGCACCTACAGAGCCTGTGAGAGTTTGGATGCTGTATTGAAATGCTCTCTCTGTAACTGACATTGCAGACTCTGCTGTGAAACAACGTGTTGGGTAAATTCTGAAAAGTGTAGGGGGGAACACAGCAGTTGTGACTCTCACTCACTGCACAGCTGTAACTTGTGGGTCTTAGTCCCGTCCCCCCCCCCGGCCCCCAGTGATTAGATTATATATAGAGGTTTATGAGTCTGCTACTGTCACTGGCCTAAGAGTCTGGGGCTCCTAACTGAAGCATTAGAGACTCATGATTTTTTTTAATGTAAAGTTCCTGGGTGCAGCCTCTGCAGGGGACTCCTCCAAAGGTGGTGTGAACAGTGAGTCACAAGCAGTGACCCATACAGGAATTTGAACTACTATGGACAGCTGAAGCTTGAGGTGTTTTGCTGGTGGGACTGAGGGGGTGCCCAATATGTAACCCACATAAATCCAATGTCAGCATTTGTCTCCTCTAGTGGCTAGAACCTGTGTAGAAAGGGGCCACCAGTGCTGGAACTGTGGCCCTGCCCCCTACTCCGCCTCTTCCCTGGGGGCCCCACCCCATGCTCCTGCTCTTCCCCCAGAGGCCCCACCCCTGGCCAGGTCGGAAGCTGGAGCTGGGCTGGGTAAGAGCCACCCAGCAAGTCCCTGAAACCTCCACTTGCCCTGGGCAGGGGAGCCTCAAGAGCAACTTCAAACCTGTGTCCCCATCCCCCTGGGCAGCTCTTACCACAGCCTGGCTCCAGCTTCTGGCCTGGCAGGGGCGGGGCCTCCGGGAGAAGAGCAGGAGCAGGGGGTGGGACCACAGAGGGCGGTGGGCCATATGCCCTCCCTCCCACTTCTACTGAGGTATAGATCCTGTCCGGAGGTCCCTGGTTCATTCACCGCAGACAATCTGACCAGGGGCATTGTTACACTGTTATATTAAGGTTAGTGTAATGGGAGAGTAGAGACCTGGCCTTTCCATGTATATGCCTGGGGACCAGAAAATGGAGGAAGCAAGTGATTCCTGGAAAGGGAAATTAGAGAAAGGAAAACTTACTGCAGTACAACTGAGCAGGATCTGTTCCACTGTGTCCAGTGCATTCTTGTAGAGACAGATACTTGGAGATCTTCATCTTTGTCAAATTCTGGGGCTTTTACCCTGGGCAAGTAGTAGTGTGGGTGGGGATAGGTGTTAATCCACTGGGGTTTCCCTGCACAGGTTTGAATCCTGCCGACTACTGCTCAGGACACCCAGAACTGTAAGCCACTGTGCTACCACGCTGCCTCAGCAAGAGTGAGCTTTGCTGGAGATTAGACTGTGTGTCAGCTCCCTGCCACTGCAGCCTGTCTGCTTCACCTGGAGACTGTTACCTGCAAGACAAGGTTAAGACTAGCAATCAGTGAACCCGAGTTCCCCAGAGACGTCTCCCTGCAGTGTCCAGGCCCTCTCACTGGACACTCAAGAAATTAAGTTTCCTGCCTCCAAAGAGACAGTGTACACATCAGCCTGTTAGGTTGGCTGAAGACTCTCACTTACTTCAGTATAACAGCACTTAGATGGTTTATGGTAAAACTAAGAAAAGGTTTATTAACAAAGAGCAGAGATATAAGTGATACTAAGCAAGAATAAAAACAGTATGGTACAAAGAAAACAACCTTAATTTTAGCAAGATATAATCTTTGCCTAAACTGTTTTCTTACTTACATCAAGTTACCAGCATCCAAACTCTTCCAGGCTCTGTAGGTGCTGTAGCCTACGTCCCCTAAATGATGGATTATTAATGATTGCTGATAATTTTAACAGGTGGAAGAGGCTAGGAGTGAAACCTACTGGGAATTGCTGCAGGGAAGGAAATGCTGAAGGAAGAAATAAGCAAGACAAAAAACAGGGAAGGAGGGAAAACAGAAGAAGAACAGGAAAGTGGGAGAAATAAAGGGCAGAAGGAGACGTGGTCCTGAGAAACATACTCTCCCAGTGAGGGATGCAGAGTTGACTGTTGGGCCCTTAGTGTTAAGTCCCGAAAGGCCATATTCTGCTCTTGATCTTTGTGCAAACCTGCCATTGACAGATGTGGGTAGCCTGTTGAGGACTGAGCAGAGGATACACTCCTCATTTTATACCTGGCCCACGGAACACATCCAGCATTCTCTATAGACTGAGTCTGACCTCCCTGCTCTAGCCCGCTGGGACAAGACTGCAAATAAGATAGCAATTGCCAAACTGTGATGAGATTTTGGATAATATTGTTTTAAAAGGATTCCAAATCAAACTCAAGAGTTAATGTATCATAAGTGGAAAATATATATGTATGCTATTTAATTAAGCAGGGCAGCGTGCTTGGCAATGGAGTGGTGGTTGTTCACCGTCTATGGATAGCACTTGAGATCATATTACCTCTCTGCTGATGACTGGTGGTTAACGTGAACAATTTTTTTTTTTTTTTATTTGGCACAGCACTATTTAGGTTATCTGGGACTTGGCCAAGCCCAGAGGCTGCACTCGTCTTTCTTCAGTTATGCAAACATTTCAAAGTACGTGCGTGCACACACATACGCCCATTTCTCATGAGGAGAGAGAAATGCTGCAGACAAAGGGCCTGATCTTGACATCAGTAAGAATTTTGGCTGATGAAAGGGAGCAGGATCTAGCCCAAACAGAAATTAAATGGAGATTTTTACAAAAGGAGACTGAGAGGAAGTTTTGTCCAGCGGTTATGGCTCTAGTCTATTCTGCCAATGAATCCCTGAGGTGATTGGGCCAGTCACTTATTCTCTTTATGCCTCAGTTTCCCATCTGCAAAATGGGAATAATAGCACTTCCCCACCTCCCACAGGTGTTGAGAGACTGAATGCTTTAAAGACTGTGGTGCTCAGACACTGCAGTAATGGGGTGGCCATATAAGTATTACAGTTTGTGGTGGGAAGAGACTGATAGACCAGCTGGTCAGAGTCACTACTTACCACACCAAAAAACAGGTTCAGAATTTCATAGTAGCACTTTTTAAAAAAAGTATCTATTAAATGTACCACACAACACTTCACTTTTCCTGCTGTCAGACATGCTAATTAATTTATTTTTATTATTTGGGAAGGGGAGGGAGTAATAATAGGGCAGAAACCTTTATCCCTCCCACCTAAACAGGGTTTCACAAGTGATCCTTGAACTTACAACTGTGTCAGCTCTCTCCCACCTAAAATAAGTAAATAAAATCAAGCCCTATTCTTAGTTACCTAAAAGAAATAAAGATATTTACTGGCACTCAGAGTTCAGCATGTTAGACGACAGTCAACTAACAACAGATGGCTGCTTACTTTTTCCACTGAAGTCTGCTGTAATAGTTACATAGTAATTCATAAGTAGTCATCTGTGGAGAAGATCCACATATTACCCAACATCAAGACCCATGGGACTTTCAGGATTTCCAAGGCTTATGCCTCACTTCTGACTTACAGATGCTCATTTTAAACTCACTGGCAAATGTCCCTTTGAGTTGAACGAGTGCAGGATCAGGTTCTTAATCTTCTATGTATGGTGTCAGGCCTGTGTTAACAAGCTGCCATATGATATTTTTAAAAACACAGTATGTAAACAAAACACAATGCTGGGTTTAATTAGCTTTTTTTGGTCGTTTTCATGAGACCCATAAAGACAGGAGGGGAGGTCTTCTTGGGACCTAGCGCCAAGGCTCTCCATTTTGATCCCTGCACAACTTAATCCTGGTTTGGCAGGCATGAAGCACTGAATATTTGTCCTTCATGATTGGTAGAGAAATGTAGCAGTACAGGTGGAAAGCAATAAAAGCAAGTAGGAGCCACAGCAGAGACCTGTGGTCTTTTGGCCATTCAGAGACCTTTCTACAGTTTTAACTTCCTTTGCCTGTGTTGATTGGCTGTTTGCGCCTGTCGAGGCTAATTCCCCACTCTGGCACTTTGATTGCATCAGGTGGGGGCCCGCAAGGATTCTAAAAATTAATACTGGCCACTCCAGGCTTGTATTAAACTCTGAAGGTTACAGTTTTTCTCTGACCTTGGATTGGTAGATGCTGCCACCATCCAAGTGCAGAACCCCTGTGAGAGCCCAGGAAGGTGCACTTGGGAATTCCTTCGTGTAGGGTACCCTCAAGCCCTTTCACTCCCCATCAAGGGAAGAGCTGAAATAGAAAAAGAAAAGGAAATCAGCTGTTGCCACCAGTTAATTAAATGACATGCACAAACCTCTTAAGACACAAAAATACAATTCTGTTCTAAAAAAAGGTAAATTTTATTAATAAAAAAAAATACACCTGGGAACTAGGCTATTGCTAGATTTAAAAAGAGCAACTACGAGGATTAGGCAACAAGAATAGCTTTCTTGAGGTCCAGTTTAAAGGTTACAAGCAAAAGAAAAGCACCTGGGGTTAGCACAAAGGAATCCGCAAGCCATAAAGAAATAGAAGGGATAAACCTAATTGCATCTTCCTAGACATTTTCTGACCTACTTACATACCTGAGGTTTTAAATGAATAGTTTCTAGATACGATACTACTGATTTTTCATACCTGGCCCAAACTTCTCACAGAATAACTCTGCCCTGTTTGCCTCTCCCCAGGAGAGCAGACAGACAAAAGGGAAGTCTTTGTTAAATTTTAAAAAGTTCTAGCCTTCCCATTGGTTCTTTTGGCCAGGTGTCCACTCACTTCCTTTTACCTATGCATTGCAGAGAGATTTTTTAACCCTTTACTGGTAGAGCAATTAGAGAACAGCTACTAAGAGGGATTTTATAGCTACTGGCTAGCTGGGTGTCCATAAAAGGAAGCCCCTCGTTTATCACAGCGCCAAACCTCCCCCGTGCTCAGAATCCCTTCACTTTCATTACACACCTGCCCATTTTACCCTCTTTTCCTCAGCTCCTTTCCAATCACTTTTCTTTCCAGTTAGCTGATCCCCTCCTAAGTAAAACCACCCCAAAAGTAAATAAATCATGGAGCTAGCATGAGGTTTGCAGCTATCACATTCTTCACGTCATTTGTATGTTCTATTCCTTCCCACACTCCCCGTCTGCCTTGCCTGTTCAGATTGTCAGCGTTTTGGGGCAGGGACTGTCTGTTACTCAGTGTTTGTGCAGTGCCTAGCACAATAAGGCCCCATTTTTGGTTGGCCTTGAGGCACTACCATAATAAACAAGATGCATAATAATAAATCAGCAGATACAGAAACCATTGAGAACATTTGGCTAATGAGACAGAAGTGGCAGAACTTTCCAAAATATCTTACAAGTGCTCATGTACTTAAACGGTTATAGCACAGCAGACGTTGCAACCTTGGAGTGATTTATTCCTCTGACACCTAAAGAACGAACTCACAATAAGCGTCCTAACAGGTGTTAATCTCTTTCAAAACTGGGTGCATGTGTGGCGTTTTGCCATCATTGCCCCTCACACAGTGTTATATGCTACAGAAGATTTTTTTTGGGGGGGAGGGGGAGAGGAAATCACAAATCACTTAAGTGGATTAAATAATACAACCCCTAGGGACTTGAAAGGAATACTCAAAGCCAGGACCAGCCTTAAGCACCAGCAAAGCCTTTTTCAACGTCATAGCTCAACTCACACTGGCCTGATTTCCCATTGAATCACCTAGGCCAGAGCTGAGGCAACAATTTCTAACGAGATTCCCTTGGTCTCTGGCAACGGGATTGGATAGGTAGGCAATTTGACCAGGCTTCTGGTGTCTTAAGTCTCTGCAAATGACAAAGCTGGCCATCTCAATGGTACAGTACAAGATACCATGTGACTGAGGTGGACAGTCACCCGGCTCAAACATTGAGCTGCAAATATCAGCTACTCAGAAAAAATAAGAAAGTAAAGTAGTTTGTCAGTAATCTACAAAGGCTGAAGCTTGCTTACACAACACATTCAGACTAGGATGTTCAAAGGAGCCTTAGGGCGTTAGGTCCCAACTCCAACTAAAGATCAGTGTGAGCTGGGGGCTTGATTTAGGCTGCTTTGCAAACCCTGACTCGGCCAATTTCAATTCATGAACAAGTTTTTAACAGTCTCAAATAAAAATGAAGTAAATCTGGTTTTGACCATTGCAAATTATTTGTCCAGCTCTAATTATTAATCTCTTTTCATGTTATTGTATCTTTTCAAAACATTCACCTGTAGCACTCAAAGTTTTCATGGCTTTCTACCTTCAGATGAATGACATGATGTATAGATAGTACTGAGATTTCTCCCCTCTGCTTTCTGCTAATCACTACAACATTTCACCTTTTCAACCCTTCCCCAGAGTGGTGTAGCATACAGATCAGATACAGTTGTAAGAGAATACTAATGTAACTTAATGACAGAAAAACCCTAATATTGTTTAGTTTAATCTTTGTTCCCCCAGTTCATAATGGTAGGAGCTCTTACCTGAATAGGGCAGGAGAGAACAGACCTCATTCTCTCTCCAACTAGATAGAAAAGGTGAACTATTTCCAGATGCACCTTAGGGTACAACCAGCTGAAGGCAATTTAAAGATTCACAGGTGCCACAATAACCAGTCAGTGGAAAAGGAGGCAGTAAGGATATTCTGCTGAATAAAAGCCTAGAGCAGAAGAGTAGGTTACTTCAGGCAGTTATTTTTAAGAAATAAGGTTCCATTTTAAAACAAGTCACTGAATGCATCTCAAGGAGGATATTGTGAGGCTTAATTCACTACTAATATGAGTACAGGCCTTGGAAAGAAGGGCCTGTTTTGGTTCTGTTTGCACAGTATCTAGCACAAATGAAGTTCTGGTCCAGGAGTAGGGAATTTAGGTGCTAGTGCAATATAAATCAAATAATATATATGTAAAGTTAAACACATTTGTAAATGTCCTTAAGCTATTAAATAATTATGTAGTGTATAAGTAACTTAGTCTGAGTCTTAGGCTGTCTGTTATAGGGATATTAAACTAACCTGTGAAATGAAAAGAAAAATCTGTTTGTGTAGACTGCATTTTTATTCCTGCAGGACACTTCAGTTCCCTGTATTTGATCTTCTCCACATTCTGTAAATCCTTGAATTTTGAGTTTCATAATTTGCCAGTTACTTGCCTGCTAATACTGACCATGTCACCTAGAGGTTTCTTAGGAAAGGTAAGTATTGTAATTTAAAGTCTGAGAAAAAATGAGGAGGAAAAAGGCTTTGAATTATCTCACATAAATTCCTGTTACTGACACAAAAAATGTCTTATACCAGTTCCCCCATCCTGCATTGGCTCCTCTGTTCCTAATTCCATGGATGAAATGCATCTACCTCTGGTTACGTCTGTTGCAGAGTTGCTTTCAGAACTCAATCACCCATTGAAGTAAATACAATTCTTGCATGAAATACACCTGAAGTGTCCCGTCATAAAAGACACAATTATTTATCCTGTATGAATGCAAAGGAACAGCAGGGCATTATATTTGCACTATGTCGGATAAAATCACCAAGACTATTATTAATCTACAGGCTTCAAGGAATAAGTGGATCTCCAGCTGTGGAGAGGTCACCTGATTACATGCAGCATTATGAAGACTTTAGACTGCTGTTGGCAATGGGACAACAGACTAGAGGGTGGCCTGTTTCAGGATGGCAAGTCTGGGACATCTAATCTATTTTGAACTCTGCTGTTCACCTGTGGATGCCTTGGGTTAATGTCACAAAGCAAAAGGAACCAGATGTTTGAAGAAAAAAGACAGACATTTATATAGAAATCAGATAAACCCCTTCGTTTTTCTAATAGTTTTAACAAAAAAAAAATCTGCTTCTCTGGAGACAATAATGGTCCAAATTTCACCCAGATTAGATTCTATGCAACTTCATTGTCTGAAGGGAAATTTGGGCATGTGGGCTGAGGAAATGCTGCTGGTGGTGTCACCCATATACTTAAAATATAAAAATTGGCCATGTTTTAACCTTTTAAATAGCATTTGAGATCCCATTACCTCTAGTTTAAATAGATGCATATGTAAATACACCTCTACCCCGATATAACGTGACCCGATATAACACAAATTCAGATATAACGCAGTAAAGCAGCGCTCTGGGGGGCCAGGGCTGCACGCTCCAGCAGATCAAAGCAAGTTCAATATAACGCGGTTTCACCTATAACACGGTAAAAAAATTTGGCTCCTGCGTTATATCAGGATAGAGGTATATTTTCTTTACAGTATGGCAGGCTCTTTGGAAGATGTGCCATGAACACAGAATAGTTTGTTGGATGTGAGAAGAGTCTGCACCAGGTGGTGTTCGGATAGACTAGAAGGAACAAATTCATCCTTGGCATAACTTCACTGAAGCCCTTGAAGTAA
This sequence comes from Trachemys scripta elegans, assembly GCF_013100865.1. Taxonomy (NCBI): domain Eukaryota; kingdom Metazoa; phylum Chordata; order Testudines; family Emydidae; genus Trachemys; species Trachemys scripta. The sequence goes on from NC_048299.1 coordinate 93,282,412, forward strand.
CACCAGTGATGAATTTGGTTCCAAGACATTTGTTTAAACTATTTAAAAGGAACACAGACCTAACAGATGGAAAGGAAATAATTTTCCAGCAAATTAAGATAATTATGAAATATTGATTTGAAATTCGGAGCCTCTGAGAACCTTATTTAAAAAAGCTTCCTGAAATGGACAGCACATCCTTTCACGTGAGGCAGAACAATCCTCTCTCTGATCTGTGGACTCACCAACTCTATTCAGGTTTATTATTCATTTCTTCTTAGAGATGCAGCAGTAGCAGGGAAAGCTTAAATGGGGTGATATATCTAGTAGACTTTTCCTCCATACTAATCCTTTTTATCTTTGAATTAAGGCCATAGGCTATGGAAGTTAATTCCACACTGGATGTGATGGAACTGTAGTAACCTGTGAAAACTGCAACCTTGACAAAGAGAGTTAATCACTTCTTGCATGTATAGACTTGTGAAACTGAGCAAAGATTTACATCAGTAGGAAGTGTGTTTTTCTTACACTGATTGAAGGGCATGAATCTACACGCTAACTCATTCTCTCAGTGTCATCCAGTAGGGTTAATAATAATAAAAAAGCTTTACATTCATTCTAGAGGAACAGTGACTGACGAAGCAATTTCAAACACAGACCCGAAAGACTTATTTATGCAGTGTTAAATAAAAGAAACCAAGTTTTAAAAATTAAAACCTTCCTGAGATTGTGATGGAAGAAAAGATTGAGAGACTTCATCTTCCCCTCTCAGTAAAATGCAAAATTATTGCACTAGTTCCTCGAGGTCACAAAACAACATTTGGGGAACCATTGTGCAAGCTGCTTTACAAAAAACATAGCAAAGACAGGTCTACACTCTTTGAATTTACTTTCTTATTTTTAAATCAAATTCCATTACAGTTTAAAAAAGGCTATAACAACAAATCCTGCATCTCACTACAAAGCCTTCATCTTGGCGGGAGGTTAGACTCAATGACCCTTGTGGTGCCTTCTAAGCCTGTGGTTCTATCAAACCCTATGGATCTATGATTCTACATTGGCACAGCTGCACTGCTGTAGTGCTTAAGTGAAGATGCTCCTATGCTGACAGGAGAGCTTCTCCTGTCAGTGTAGTTAATCCACCTCCCCGAGAGGCAGGAGCTATGTCAATGAGAGAAACTCTCCCGCTGACAGAGTGCTGTCTACACCAGGGGTAGGTCAGTATAACTCTGTTGCTCAAGGGTTTTTTCATACCCCTGAATGACGTAGTTATAGTGATATAAATCTGTAGTGTAGATCTGGTCTAAGAGAACATTCCTAATCTGAAGATCTAAATAGAAGAGAGACAAAGGAAGCATTAATCTCCCATTTCACATATAGAGAATTGAGACAGAGAGAGACTAAGGCCTGGATTTTTAAAGGTATTTACACCGTGCTCTGCTCAGCATTGCAACACTGGGCTGAGGAGCCCAAGTAATTTTCAAAAGTGGTTTAGGGCAAGTCTAAACCACAAAATTAAAATGACCTAAGTACGTTAACTTACAGCCACTGCAGTAATTAAACTGCTTTTGCGTGTCCACACTATGCTCCTTATGTCAGCTGTACATGGCCTTACCAGGAGTGCTTGCTCAGATTTAACTGTCAGTGTGGGGCACTGTGGGACGGCTTCTGAAAGGCAGTAACAATCGATGTAAGGAACACAGTGTCTACACTGACACTTCATCGATCTAACTAAATCAACGTAAGTGCTAAGCCTCTCAGGTAATGGGTGAGTTACGTTGGCAGGAGTTGCATTTTAGCATAGAACTTAGAGTTAGGTCGATGTAAGTTGCCTTACATCAACCTAACTCTGTAGTGTAGAGCAACGCTTAGACACTTTTGAAAATGTGATTTAGGGCTTGTCCACACAGGGTGATCCAGGAAAATTAATTTGAATTAACTAACTATATGAATTTGAAGTGGATTAGTTAAACCACATTAAACCCATGTATTGAGACCCTTTTTCAGAATTCAAGTGGCCTTAATTTGGTTTATCTTAAGTTATTTCCAAAGTGAATTAAACTAAAGCAAATTAAGGCCACTTTAATTCTGAATAATGGCATCAAAGGGATTTAATGCACTTTAATTAATCCACTTCAAACACACACCTTTAGTTAATTCAGATTAGCGTTCCTGGATGTCTCTCAGCCTACAAGACCCTTGGCTCCTAAATTAGTTATACCTTCCAACATCCAGATACCTTTAAAAATCTGACCAGGTCACATAGGTAGAACCCAGAATTGAATACAGAACTTCAGTCCCTGATCAGTGACTTAGCCAGAAGGCCAACTTCTCCAAGAAGTGTTCTTTCTAAACTCAAAATAGGATTCATACAACACGCCTTCAATTGACTTTAGGTTAGAAAGCCCCACATCATTAAGTGGGACAAGTTTTTAGCTTTGTGTACCTATGAAAGATTTATTTTTTCACAAGTTGGTGACATTTTTCATTATTTCCCTCTAATAATATAAAAGGTACAGGTTTGTTTTCTCTTTATTCCGTACCTCTTCCCATTTGAGGGCTGCCAGCCATTTTCCATACTCAAGGAGTAGCCACATACATTTAGTCTGGTTTATTTTTATTTTTGACTACCAAAAACAGGAAGAATGGACAAAACTTAAGTCTCTAGGAAGGAGCTAAGTGTGCTTTCTTTCTAACAGGCTGCAGCAACTGCAGGAACAAAATGGCTGCTCTCTCTGCAGACAAACAGGATTCATAGGTATTTAAAGGAGCTGTATGTAGAACAGAGACTTCACAATTTCTTATCTTCATTGTAACAGCATGGAGGTCACTCCAGCACACGCCCTGTGCTCAGGCACGACATTGCAGTTGAGTCCTTGCCTCAGTTTCCCCTTCCTCAGGGTATAAACCAGGGGTCGACAACATTCGGCATGCAGCTCGCCAGGGTAAGCACCCTGGCGGGCCGGGCCAGTTTTATTTAGCTGCTGACACGGCAGGTTCGGCCGATCGCGGCCCCCACTGGCCGCGGTTCGCCGTCCCGGGCCAATGAGGGCGGCAAGAAGCCGCGGCCAGCACATCGCTCGCCCGCGCCACTTCTTGCGGCCCCCATTGGCCCGGGACGGCGAACCGCGGCCAGTGGGGGCCGCGATCGGCCGAACCTGCAGCGTCAGCAGGTAAATAAAACTGGCCCGGCCTGCCAGGGTGCTTACCCTGGCGAGCCGCGTGCTGAACGTTGCCGACCCCGGTATAAACAAACCCACGGAGGCTTTCTAGTGTTAAAGAGCACTCTCTTCAGAGAATCTCATTTAACAGAAAGGGATAACATGAAAACATAAATAAAAGCTTCAGTCAGCTACTTCATTGGACACGATCCACCCCTGGGTTAATCAGGCTTATGTCTCATCCCTCTAGCCACAAAGCACTCTCAGGCTGGATTTCTTGCCTGGAGCTTGGGCCTCTGCTGGGCATGCAGCCACATGCTAGTCTTCCCCAAACAGGGCATCGCTCTTTGTTGAACCAGTCGCTAGTAGCTCCACAGGCAATGCCATGCCCAGTTTGCTCTCCTGGGCTGCTCCAGTCACTGGCCTGGCTTTATTTTCCCTCCAAGTCTGCTCCTCTCTCCCTGGGCCTCTACTCCCCAAGGAGACACCACAAGGAGTAGTTTCTTGCTCCCTGACATCTCTCTCTTCTTCAGCAATTCCTCTGTTCTGGCTTTCATAAGCCTTTATTAGGTCCAGGTGCTCCTTATCTAATTACCTGCCACCCAGTTACTTAGGTAATTAACTATCCACAGTTGGATCTCGGCTGGCTCATTCTTCTTAGTGTAAGGGGCCAGCCCCCATGACATTCACATACAACAGTGACAGCCCAGTAAATTGCCAATATTCATACCAGACCCACGATTTAGAACATCTGGTTTAAGAGGAAAGATGTGCTGCCTGAGAGATTTCTAAATGTCAAACCTCCTCTGAGTGCTACGTCTAGGTTTTATTCAACCAGAAATTTTGCCACTTCGTTACTGTACATTAAATTACTTGACGTTTTACACAGAATCATGAGATGATGTGTCATTCCATAACAGGACAACCCTCGTATTCTTGTTTTACTGCCATAAACAAACAGTTGGGCCAGGGATTTAAATTCCTCTCCGGATAGCTTGGCAACTTTTCTGTCTGTGAGATCAGGGGTTGATAACTAAGACAATGCAAAACTCAGAGGCTTTGACTTATAGGGGTTTGCATGAACCTTTAGATAAATTCTAATTTCCGTTACAACTGTAGCTTTCGCAAGCACTAAGTCCACAAACAAACATGTGAAAACGTATGATACAGATCACATTGACTATAAAAGAGAAAGTTCAGTCTAGTGAATTGACTCAGTTCATTATGCTGTCTGGCTCAGTCAGCCGTACAGTTTCAAACATCATGGAGCTGCGTTAGTTTTGGATTTTTCTATGATTGACTAATGAGTCACTAGCAAATTATGGTCTGCCTATGAGTAGGCATCAAATGTGTGGGATGAGCCAGGGTGGATTCTATGAGAAACTAGTGAAAAAGGAGTAGAGGGAATGAAGGAAATCACCTCGGAATTGAGCTCAAAGGACAGTTACGCCAGTAAACTTCAGTTTCCCAAGTATATCCTTTCAATAAATTAAAATGTAACTTCACTTGCATGTTTTTCTGTAAACAAAATATAATAATATAAGTAAATCATAGCAGGAACATAAGAACATGCCATGGCAGACCAGTGGACCCTCTAGTCTATTATCATGACCCAGAATGTGGCTAATGCCAGAGGAAGGCACAAGAAGTCCTTCAGTGGGCAATTAAGGAAGAACCTGTGTATAAGAAAAGTTCCCTCCTAATCCCCCTTGGTTAAGAGTTGGTTTATGCCCTGAAGTATGAGAGTTTATATCCCTTCTAAACATTATTTTCAACCTCCTAATCTAACTGCCAAGGTTCACAATTTCCATCTAAATGACCAGTCCTTTTTTGAATCCTGCTAAATTCTTGCTCTCAACTAAATCTTGTGATACTGAGTTCTGTAGGCTAATTGTGGACTGTGTCAAATAGTAGTTCCTTGGGTCAGTTTTAAAATTGCTGCCTTTCCATTTCATTGATTGTCCCCTTGGTCTTGTATTATAAGCATGGATAATTAGACCCCATTGATCTACTTTCTCTCTACCTATCACTCATTGTCTTGTATACATTTATTATGCCTCCTTTTATTCACTTCCTCTTGAAAGTAAATAGCCCCATTCTTGTCACTCTCTCTTTATATGGGTGGTTTTCCCTGCCTCTGATACCATCAGTCTCTGACCACCATTTCTTCTAGTCCGTTCATTAACACATTAAAAAACACCAGTGCATAATTTAAAAATGTAACCAAATCGTCATATTTCTTTCGTGCAGCAATCAAAACATACGTGTTAAGGCTATATTCAGGCATATCTTAGCTTTTTATATACAATAAATGATATTACCCGCATTAAGGTGAAGGTCTGTCTAAAATCTGTTGTAATAACTACAAGTCTGGCTCCATTGGGAAGCGTATTCAGATTTCCCTTTATTCTGTAGGCTTTATTTACTCTGTTTGAGCCTTGACCTTAAACAGTATTCAGCATAGTGACTGCCCTATAAAAACAAACTATAGTGTATGCACTGTACATCAAATACAGAATGTTATTTGAGGGATTACTGAGGAGAGTTCTTATAATAGTCACAAAGTATTTCTCAAGTGGTCACTATTTACTCAGGGATCCTGACTATCTGGATCTAAATTTCCCTCTAACCTTCCCCACAATGGCATTATTGCTTTACTAAGGGCTCAACTGTACTACATGAAAAGCAAATACAAAGCTTTACTTGTTATATATTCAAAACAATATTTCGGCAGAGACTTCCACGGCCTTTTACTTTATATATTTACTATTATAGCAACCATTTTATTTCACGATAAATTTTATACATTATGGAGTATTTCCTTACACTTCAGGCAGGGGGCATCAAAGAGATGAGTTTGACTGTGGACTGATTTAGGAAAGAAGGATGAGTCCATTGGCTAGGGTGGTAGCCTAAGACTCAAACCTAAGTTCAACTGTCTTCCCTGCAACATACTTCCTGTGTGACCTTAGGTGAGTCACTTAATCTCTCTGACTACAAACTGTAAAATGTTGATGATAGCAACATTTCCGTATCTCCCAGGGGTGTTGCAAGAATAAATACATTAAATTGTGTGAGGTGCTAATGTACTCTGGTAATGAGGAGCTATATAAGTCGGTAAGATAGAGTTAGGGGGTACAGAGTTAATGAGAACTGGTAATTAATATCCCACAGAAACCATGTCACCCTCAATATCGTTGTGAGATACTTTGCTTATTCAGTCTTTCTATTTACAGATGGAATTGTGAGGCAAAGCCTGATTCCACTGAAATCTATGGCAAAACTCTGACTTTATTGAAACCAGGATTTGGGCCTCTGTGTTTAAGGGGATTTAAGTATGGTTTGTCGTAGATTATGAAATCTAGACCCAGGGTTATTAACTAAGATTACGTGTCTGGGCTTTTCCTTTCTGGAGTAGATGGGGTTGATTGCTATCAACTAGCCCGCACGCAAAGGGTTAAAGTGTTTGTGTTTAATCCAAATGCACAGAAACCATCCTACTTTGCCTAAAAGGCTGGATCATGGGCGAAAGGAGTGTGGGAACCGCACAAAGGGGATTCTTCTCGTCCTTGTCAAGTGCAGTATGAGGTGTGCTATTATATTCCTGAAGGAGGTCTGCCAGCGATCGGTGTACAGGCCTGAACTTGATCAGCTTCTATGTTTTTAACGTCTCAATAGTCTTATAAATCAAAAAGATTTTTAAAAAAACTGCGGAGAAGTAAGCTTAACAGCTCGTGAGAAACCCTGGAGCTCTAGTATGAGCACAGAAAATTAACTCTTTCTCCACTCTGTAGCACAATACACAACTCCACTTTAAGACATGTTATCAGAAGGATAAATAGTTATTTAAAAATTGATTAGGGTTGGGTAGTGTCCAGCAAGTAAGCACCATTCCCCACAAATTTCCCGTTTGATGCAATCAAGGCACCTTCATCCTTTTGCTTCCTGTTTATTTGTGGATGCTTATTATCCAAAAGCTCCCTGATTAAATTTAGCAACTCCTCAGGAAATTGCCTCATCACCATCTTTTGCAACCATTACATAGCCTCCAGGCCTTCCTCAGCCAGGTGATCTATGCTATCATCAAACTTGGGAGCCAAGAAATCCTTTGCTACATGTAGAAGCATTGGCTGCTCAGCTCGGCAATCACATTGCTAGTTCCTTTAAGCAATTGGGAGGGGCAAATATGGAGTGACAGGTGTGGAGTGAGTGGAATAATTTCCTTCTGACAGAAAGGTCAAGGCCAGGAAGACAGGTTAAGGTGATTTGCAAAGTGACTGCTACAAATACTCTGTATTAATTGAGCATACAGGGCCTCTAATTGCTTACCCTGGCATAACTCCACTTATTTCAAGAGAGGATGGGCCCCTGAGACAGTCTCTCTATTAAGATGTGGCATGCCTTAGCTAAAAGGGCTGTGAAGCCCTGCTCTATGGAAGACTAAGATGTTGTAGAAAGTGTTTGTGATTCCTCCTCCTAAGGAAAAAATGGTGGCCCTCCTCCTTCTGAGGCAGCACTGAACCAATGCCCCAGCTTTTTACAGGTACTCATGGTCCTGAAAGTTCTGACAGTGCTGTCAACTCCTGCTATTTTCTGAGGGGTGTTTGTTTTTCTAAGAGCCCCAGCTCCTGTATCAAGTAATTGTGTGTGAATCTCAGCTTTTATTAAGAGAAGTAAATTTGTAGCCCTTTTGATTACAGTAAAAAGCTGGGAAAATGCGACTCCTAAAGGCTCAAACCTGAAAATCTCAATTTTTTTTTTTTTTTTTTAAATCTCATGGTTTTGGGAAGGGAGACTCATGATTTTTGAATATTTGGGATTGGCACTACTGAAGATATAAAATCAAACTAGAGAACATGTGTGGTCAAAGATCACATGCCACTTTTTGCTGGGATAAAGGTATAAATCCTGGCGTCCTGGCAATATTCCATCTGGAGTAATTATATTCTGCTCCATTTAATTCCCTTCAGTTTGAAATGAGTTTTAGTCTGTATGCTCCTACCTCAAAAAGATTGTTGTGTAGAGTTCCTGATGCAGAGTATCTGCTATATTTTATCCTCAGAGGTGAAGAGATCCCTTTACATATCAGGCCAAATGATTTTTTTCACTTGAAACACCATTGGTCTAAGTGAAATTACTCTGAATTCTCACTGGTGAAAGAGTAGAATTTGGCACAGAGTCTGTAAAACACTTTGAGATACTTCAAGATGAAAGGTTCTATTAAATGGAAGGAATTATTATTATTATTAAGTTGTGAGCTACAGCAGAAAATCTATGAGAACTTGGAAGCTAGCCTAAGAGAAAAGTTTTATTAAGCAAGATCAAACTAGCCAATTGAGAGAATGTGGCGGGGGGGGAAGGAGAAGAAATGACAGAAATGTAATTCATGTGGCACAAAGCCAATGCCAATCTTGTTGGTGCATGTAAATAAATCCCTGTTTTTTTCACCTTCCAGCTAAAAAATTAAGTTTTTATAAGGTGCACATTTCTTCCTTCGCGATTCATCAGTTGCTTTGGGGACTGATTCTACAAATTGGGCTCCTGCAAATTTTGTTCAGCATCTCACAAGATTGGGCCACTGGGTTTACTTTTTAATTTGGTCCCTAGCCTATTGCTTTGCATTTACTTTGATATGTACATATTGTTCACACTTATCTGATTAAGTGAACTGATTAAAAAAAGTCAACAGGTTGTGCCCTTGAGATTTATTTTATCTTGGGCTGGAAGAATGGGTGGGGACAATATGCTAATATCAGTGATGCTTATCTCATACTATCCCTTTGCTGGATTTCACTCCTTCCTGCCCAGAGCTTGGAAACCATGGGTATATGCCCACATGCTGTATAGGCCCCTCTCCGAAGCTACTATCTTGTTTTCCAGAATCTCAGTTATTTTTTTTTAATCAACAGTAGTAGTACTAGAACCCTCAACCAAGACTGGGGGGGCCCATTGTGCTAGGCACTTGTATATACACCTAGTAAGAGACAGTCCCTGCCCTAAAGAATTAACAGGATACCTAGAGAGACAAGACAGACAAAGGTGACTTAGCCAAGGTCACACACAGGTCAGTGGCGCAGCTAGATAGGCTCAGTCTCAGTTTCTCCTTCCCCTTTTAAGGCCTCCAAACAACCCATGTCTGGGGAACACCCACAGTGAAAGCAACAGGAAAGCTCATTTTCAGAGCGCATGCTTCTCCCTGGAAGTGGCTCTAAAGTTTGGTAGAATGAACAAGTCTGAATCTCAAGTGAGCGAGGCTTCCCCTTCCAACAGCAGAGAGGTCTGTCTGTCTCTCAGCATCAGAGAGCAGGAATGTCTCTTGTAATTACGCTAGCACCAGACACTTTAAGTAGCAGCCCTTGCTGTGCTCCATAATTAATGTTCTTTCCTTCTCACTGCCTCTGTCTCCTTCAATAATATAAATGCCAAATGCAGTGAGCTGTCCTTTTAGCTGAGTTTCTTTTTTTAGTCATATCTTCAGCATATGAAACCTTTTGTTTGTTCAGTGAAACATCCAGCCAAACTCTCTTCACCCTTCCCTTCCCGACAAGCATAAACAACCACCAGTCACTCAGCAGTACTGGGCTAATCCTCGGGACATGCATCTCAGAGCACAGTTAGGAAATTCTGATATCATTTCTTTTACTCATATCATTGGACTCATGTAATATTTAGAACAAGGCTCCTATAAGGGAGCTTAGACTTTCACCACAGAAGGTGGGTCTTTGGAGATCGGCAACTGGCCTACAGCAGGAGCTACAAAATGTGAAGTGGAGAAAAACAATTGAAAATCTTCAGCCTTACCAAGAAGGCTTCTTGCTGCAGAATTTTTTACTTTAAACTTGGAATAATACCACTGTTTTGTTATACAGCTCCTATCACATATAAAGTTGAAAAAAGAAAAAAATATTCCCCTGGACAAAATCACAATCACAGAAATCTCTTTATCCACCTGAATGATGCTCCATTACAGTACAGGGGCATTTGTTTCAAATAGAGTAAAGTTTCCCAAAGCTGAAAGTTTTGCTCTGATTTCTTCAGGACACAAATCCTAGAATGGCAGAGTAAGCAGAAGACAAGTAACAAAAGAAACCATTACTGAGAAGAAGGGAAATTGGTTCTGAAAAATGAGAAATCCCATTTAATTACTCTTCATTATATTCAGTTGTTATTCTTCAGATATAAAAAGATGTGCACTTCTGCTGCTTGAGATGACACACACTCATTAGCAGCTTTGGGATGACAATGTATGGGGCACTTTTCAACTGAAAGAAATTATGGTGCTAATGTGACTTTTAGGCCCATCTACATTTATAGGGGGACAGCTGCATTATGCAGCTGCATTGAAACTGCATCATGAATTCTATGAAAAAGTTACACTCGCTGTGGGGTGAATAGAGAAGTCAACCATGGGTTATGGTAATGAAAGGGTTACACTTCTGGGGAGTAAATAGAAGGCATGCACTCCTGGACTGCTAGGTTTGCATGTGGGTGAGTGACTGCACCCAGTTATTAAATGGTTTCAACTGCAAAGAAGTGAACTGGGAAGTGGCCGTGGTTGTGCTCTAGTTATGAAAGGCCAAGAGTCGCTGGAGAGTGAATGAGAAGGGGCTGCATGTGCTCTGACATGGACACGGTTACACTTTCTGGGAAATAAATGGGAAGGAGGCAGAGAAGGAACATGAATTCAGATTGGCCCTATTCCCCCTCATGGGCCATAGCTGACTGAAGAATGGCTTGTCTCCAATCCCTGGCCTTTCAGTCTCCTTTTCCTCCTCCCCACAAGTCCTCCAATTTCCCTCTCTCTTATCTGCAATTTTCTCTGCCTCTTTTCTCTCCCCATTTGGCTTCTATGCTTCCATTAAATCTAATTACCAAGAGCTTTTGTGCTCGGGCACTCTTCCTTAAATGGAGTTGAGCCCAGCTGTCTGAAGTGGGGTCCAGTGAACACATGGCTGAAGGGGACTGGTGTTTGAGGCATTTTTTTGTTTTCTGCTTTTCTTGTCAGCTAATTAAAGTTGTGGAATCTATTAAAAATCTTTACTTACATTTTTCGAGAAAGACCCTTTGAAAGGGATAATTTTCTAGGTTCTCTGCAGGAAGAATCTGGTTGGATACAGAACTGGTGAGTTTTTAAGTGCACAGGGCCTTACATTTCACAAATCCATTTCTACCTCCAACTACCATTGAGACAAGAAAAGCATTCTGAGGACTGGTGGACCTGAGTATGAGAAAGGAAATGTATGAGTTTGAACAATTACTGTTCGTAAAATGAGTTCTAATTCTGATGAAACATAATTGGAAATTGAAATCTGCTCTCCACAGAACAGGTATAAAGCATCAGTGTAAATTTCACCACTCATCCCACATATATACCTAAACTGTGTTCTGAAGGGGCCAACACTAACGTGATTGGATTGTCTCCAGTACTCACCCAATTAGTAGTCTCTCCAGGTAGATGGTCAAAATTGTAAACTGCAGTGATGATTTTTCTGATGTAGAAACCTCTCCACTAGGAACTTTGTGTTTGAACTGCAAAACTCATTTCACATAGGCCACTGCATATGCCATAGGCCATTTCACTGCAGCCACTAAGAAAGGGTAACAATTTTTGGTCACTACGAAGGTGAAATTCAGACTTTTGGCCAGAAGTTGAAAGGTGCCATATCCCATTATAAATTCTCTGACTAGTCTAGTCACAAGAAAATTAATATTTAAGATGTTAAAAAAAGAGAAGATAGTTGGGAAACAGTTGGGTCAAGGTCTTTTTTCCCCCTATAAGACTTCATTAGACACTTAGGGCTTTGTTACCTAAATAATTGTAGACTAAGCATTGCAGATCCCCTTCAGTCTTTTGTGTTCTCTTTTATCAGTATCAAAAGACATTCTTAAGTGAGTCATACCCAATAACACACTTGATTAAAGAGTAAAATCCCTTTGGTCCAGCTAATTGACAAAACTTGTACCAGTATTTATTTACATAATTTTAGGAAGATTGAAGGATATCTTTCATCATTATGAATCACCAGGAAAAGCATAACTGGAGCTTTCTTGAAGGTATGCAGCTTAATCCTATTGCACTCTATTTAATGCTGATATATAATGAATATATAATATAACACAATTTAGTAATTTTATGTATACACACATACAGCATAGGTAGTGATAAATGCAGATTATCATGCATCTTTGATTGTCTCACCTCCATTCTGCTCACTAATGCATCTCAACCAGGATTATTTCTAACATTCCAAACTCTGAGTGGCTTCAAACAGCAGCCATTTAATAAATAAATAATTTTAAAAAGGCACCATTTAGTGATAGGTTTCCTTCTTTCTCCCAAATCTGGAATTTATTCCCTCAAAATTATACTGTTCAGGGTGAAGGATATTTAATCCTTGACCAGTGTCAGGAATATGGTCCAATATCATGCAAGCCATGAGATCCTGGATACGGGGCATTTGCCACTCTGTGCAGATCAAGGTGAGAGACTGGTCCCAAGGGGCAACTTAGATTGTTCTTCACTGCAAAAAAGATGTGGGTTTTTTTTTTACTTTAATATAGCTGCCTCAATGTAAAACCCCAGTGGAGATAGAGCACAGGTAGTTTTTACCTCAAGATAGCTAGTCAAAGTCAGCTCTGTCCCCCTCAACTGGTATTCATCTTGATGTGACAGAATATACCCCTGCGTTTGCACCGTACACGATTGTAATTATGTTTGTATAAGATATGTCTTCTAAGTTATCATTTGAAAACTCATAATTTGCTGGTCAGTATTATCCTGATAAAATGTGTGTGGCAATATTGTATGTGAAGTTATAAGATTTCCCTGTATGGGTTATTAACACATGTTCCAAACCCCACAGTCCTGCCCATACAGAAGCGTGCAAACAGTTCTGCCCTAAATAAAAGAACATGTATTCTATTTAATTTGCATTTAAGCAGTAAACAAAGTCATCAAGCAGGAAGTGAAGACAAAGGAAGTTCAAATAGGTGAAAAAAACAGCAGGGAACATCCTTCCACATAGGTTCGCAACTGGAAATGTTTTTCGGTAGAGGGATGACACTATAAAAAGGAGGGACAAACACCAGAAACGACGCCTCCCTCTCCCTCTGCCCATCATATTCACTGCACCTGAAGAGACAAAGGAAACAGGCACTGGACTCTGAGTGTGGGGTCTTGACCTAAACAGTTTGGTCAGTAAGACTTCTGACAGCCTGTAGTGAGAAAACTTTGCTTTGAATCTAATGCAGTTTGTTAAATTAGGCATCAGTAAACATATTATCTTTATTTCTAACTTTTATGTCTCCTTACCTGTACTCACTTAAAATCTATCTTTGTGTAGTTAATACATTTGTTTTACTGTTTTATCTAATCCAGTGTGTTCAAGCTGAAGTGTCTGTGTAATTCCATATGGGGCAAAAAGTTGTGTGCATCTTATTCCCGTTGTGGAGGAAAAATAGTCTAAGGCCTAAACTTTGGTCAAGTGAACTGTATGTAGGGTCAGGTGAACTGTATGTGTGGCCTGGAGGAAGGAGAAAAGGGAGGGAGGGAGTAAAAGGAGAAGGGTAAACAGAAATCATAAAAGCAGAACTAACTGTAGAAATTATAAAAGTAGAATTAACCTTTGTAACAGACTATGATTAATAGATGTCAGGTGACAAGCAAGAAACCACAAAGGGCAAAACTAAGAAAAACAGGAAAACTTGTTTTGCTTTATTGCTTATATGGATGTAAAACTTTAAGGAAGTATATGTAATTTTTGTGGTTTTATCCTATATAATCTCTCGCATTTTATCTGTTGGGGGGGGGGGTTCGGCTGCCTTGGCTGACTCCCCCATGCATGCATGTTTGATTGATCAATAAAGAAGCCTCAGGCTGTCAGATCCAAAATCAAACGTGTGGTCAATTTTCCACAACATCGTAAAGGAATCAATATATATGTAATGTCCAAGAGAGATCTGGGCATTACAAGACACGCTGAGGGGGGGGAGGGGGGTATCTGGGACTGGGTGTGTGTTGGGGTCACCCTGCAGCATAACCAAGGCTGGATAAGAGCCAAGGTGTGATTTAGTCTCAAGTAGGATTTATTCTCTGTAGTTTCCATTTCATCAGAATGTATAGGGTCAATAGAAGAGGAAAAGACACTTAAGACCCACCCACCCCCAATCCACTGGCCTTTGTTGTCCTGCAGATATGACAATTTAATCTCTAAAAGCAGGGAGGAGTGGGTGGTAGCCTCATGGTAGGGGAGATGGTGGGGCCATGGGAAACATAGTTCTGTTCATTTTTTGTTATTTATTTTTCTGTCACTCTTAATTTCCTGATTTAGCAAGGAGTGAAGTGAAAGTACCTGAAATGCCACACAAATGCTATTTTCACAATGTATCGGAACTCCATAAAACCCTAAGCAAATACCGTCAAGTTGGTCTGATCCATAAACAACATTATATATACTCACAACTATGTGGGATTGTAAAGATTAAATATGACACACATTGTATATACACATATAAATGTTCAAATACAGAAAAATGCATTTTAATACAGTAACTGGTTATACTGACAGAAGACATTTTAGAGAAGTGATCAAATAGCAAGTAGTGACATGCTGCTTTTGAGTCTTCTGCTGTTGTAGATGCCTTGGGGTATTTTTGTTTAGATAACATTGGTTATATAAAAGGGAGAGAGACACACTGCAAAGACTAAAATTAAAGATGGGCAATAAACCTAGTTCTGCTGTAGATTTGACATTTTCTTCTCAGGAGTCTACTAGACAGGATATGGGGTTTTCAGCTTCTCACATACCCAAACTCATGGATACTACTACAAAGAGGCTGTGTGCGCTAAACACTATGTCAGCCTGCAAGAAGGGCTTGAAAGCCAGTTTCCACATGGCTCAGGGGGGCAAAAACCAAACAAAAACATCTGTAAATAGTGATCGATGAAGCCAATTTAGCTCTGACAGAAAATACTTATCCAATGCTTACTATTCTTGCTAGCATGAAAGAAGAGCTGGTATTGTAGTATCTATATTGACACAGTCTGTTAGGACACATTGGGACAGGACAGAGAGTCTTGGAAAGGGATAAGTCAAGCAAAACTGGCAAATGTGTTTCTGTGAGGCTTGGGTATTTAGAGGGACATAGGGTAAAGAGCGACTAGCTGGAGACAGGTGGAACAGGTTAGTTTAAAAATGCAAATTTACTGTTTTGAGGCTCCAGTAAACTTCAAGATTTCTATCTGGTTGTACCAGATATCATCTTGACATATTCTCCCCTGCTAAATAATGTTCAAATTGCTGGATTCAAGTTTCAGAACTGAATTAGTTTTTAAACCTTCCTTTGAAGGAACACTGCCATCTAGTTGTAGCTTTCCTAATTATGATTAGCAGTAGCAAGCTTTTTTAATTTAGACATTGCTTATAAATCTGCATCAATTAAAACAAAATATTTTACGGACAAAATTCTTCCCTCCACTATAGATGCAAAAGGAAAGCTGTGAATGGGAGCTGTACATACATGTGTCCAAGCAAAATCTGGTCTCAAGAGTATGCTTTTTCAGAGAATACAGTGCATCCTAAATTCCCTGAATCACATGGGTGAAGAGGGAAGGAGGTTGAATACCTTTGGATACTTGAGGGTATTTTCAGTGTAATTAATAGTCACAGAGTGGGGGAGGAGGGAGATGATCCTGTTTCAGATACCAGGAAGTTGTGAATAAATGATAGGAGAATAGAAGTCGCACTGTATTTTAAATCTTACTGGGGTATTTACATGGCCCTCATTACTATAGTATCTGAGTTCTTCACAATCTCTAATGTATTTATCCTCACAACACTCCTGTGAGTGTAAGTAAGGTAAGCACTATTATCCCCCATTTTACAGATGGGGAACTGGGGCACAGAGACAATAAAAGGCAGATACTCAAAGGTACCTAGGCTCCTAACTCCCATTGAAATCAATGGGTAGCAGGTGCCTAAATACTTTTGAGTATCTGGGGCTCAGTTACTTGACCACAATCACAAACAAAGCCTGTAATAGAGCAGGGAACTGAACTTGTGTCTCTCTAAAGTACTGGGTTAGCATCCTAACCCTGGACCATCTCAATGAGCTCGTGAAAGGATATATAGACCTCAGATGAATGAGGAAGGCATCATCGAGACCCTGTGTTAACAGCTTGACAGGTCTGGATAGGTGGGACTATCATGTTTGGTAGGGAGGAGACCTTTAAAATGGAGGAAACTGCAGTTAGCTGGGAAGAGAGATCTCCCTGAGCAGGGAATGGCTGGAGTGACTCCTGAAACTGCAGGAAGTATACTCATCCAGGAGATTTCCAACTCTTCGTAAGCCTGACAGTGTGAGCCCAATTCTGTAGCTCAGCAAGAAGGACTCCTAGAAAACCATATACAGACAGCCTGTCATAACTATAAAGGGAAGGGCAACAGCCCTCCTGTGTACAATACTATAAAATCCTTCCTGGCCAGAGACTCCAAAATCCTTTTACCTGTAAAGGGTTAAGAAGCTCGGGTAACTTGGCTGACACCTGACCCAAAGGACCAATAAGGGGACAAGATACTTTCAAATCTTGGTGGGGGGAAGGCTTTTGTTTGTACTCTTAGTTTTGACAAGAGTTCGCTCTTGGGACTAAAAGTGACCAGACATCAATCCAGGCTCTCCAAATCTTTCTGAACAAGTCTCTCATATTTCAAACTTGTAAGTACAACCAGGCAAAGCGTGTTAGTTTTATCTTTGTTTTCTCAACTTGTAAATGTACCTTTTGCTAGGGTGTTTAACTCTGTTTGCTGTAACTTTGAACCTAAGGCTAGAGGGGATTCCTCTGGGCTCTTTAAGTTTGATTACCCTGTAAAGTTATTTTCCATCCTGATTTTACAGAGATGGTTTTTACCTTTTTTTTTTAATTAAAAGCCTTCTTTTTAAGAACCTGATTGATTTTCCTTATTTTTAGCTCCAAGGGGGTTGGATCTTGATCCACCAGGTGGGAGAGAGGAGGGGGGATGGTTAATTTCTCCTTGTTTTAAGATCCAAGGGGTTTGGATCTGTATTCACCAGGGAATTGGTGAAGTCTCTCAAGGCTACCCAGGGAAGGGAATTAGTACATTGGGAGTGGTGGCAGCGGACCAGATCTAAGCTGGTAGTTAAGCTTAGAAGTTTTCATGCAGGCCCCCACATCTGTACCCTAAAGTTCAGAGTGGGGAAGGAGCCTTGACACAGCCCCAATGTCACAAAGTACTGCTGGCCCTTTCCCCTTTTAGTTGACTCCAGGAAGAAGTTATTCTTGGGTGCATTGGAACATTTATTTTCCTTTTGATTCCCCCTATCGGAAAAGACAAGTCCCACCACAAAGGGTGGGATCCCCTTGCAAAGACTAAGAAACTGGAGCCTTAACATAGGCCACCTAGTGTAAATAACTGGGCATGGCCAGGGATTCCCACTATCTGGGAGATAAAACTAGGAGAACTCTTTTACAGAGCTGGTGAATTTTTTCAGATTCTTAATTTAATGCATCCTGAGGGAATTCATGAATGGATCCAAAATAGAGTTCTAAAATTTGTTACAGGTTTTTAAACACCACCACTTTGGTGGACTTGCTGGGCTAGAAGTATTGCCTTACATTGACATTATATTCACATTCCAGACAGTCTTTCACTTCCTGGGAGGAGGGAATGAGTGTTTAGCATTTCTCACCCTTGAACCTATGCCTAATTAGAGAGCAAATAAGAAAAGAAAACAAACCACCACAAATGTCTAATTTTAACTCTGATTCCAACTTCCTTAATCTATGCCTCAATTTCCTTGTCTGTAAAATGGGGATAACACTGTTTGAATGCCTCTAGTGGCCATTCTAATTTGCACTTAATACAGGCAATGTTGGACTAACCCCACATTAAGTGGGATTCTGCTCTGAAGAGTGTCTATGAAAGTAGTAAACTTGTGACTCTATACACTAGGTCCCAATGTATAAAATCAGAAATATAACTGCCTACTTTACTGGTCTTCTGCTTTTTTACTCCTATCAGCACTGAAGAGCCAATACAGCCATGAGAGAGTTAGCTGAGTGAGCTACTCTGCTTCACGCTGTCTTCAACGAAATTGTTAGCCAAGTTACAATTACAGAATTTATATTTAATTTATATGGCTGGTGTGAGCCAAATAGAACCCAAATTGATTTTCAAATCCCAGGCTCACATTGATGGGAAAAAAATCATTCTTCTACTTGTCATCTGAACAGATTTGATATAGAAGTTACTGAGAAACATGGAACTTTATGATGCAATTTCTACAGTCGCTTGTCAGAGCAGAACTGCACTTTAACAAGTTGGGTGTGATGGTTTGGGGGAGCCTGAAGGCTCAATGGTGGACTGTCAGCAGAGCTCAAGATCTTGCCAAAGATCTTTCCGAAAAGGTAAACTCTTTGGGGGATCAGAACTCAAGGTAGCAAACGAGGTAGTGAACTTAAAAGCAAAGTTATACTGTTGTTGTAAAGAAAGATCAACAAACTCTCTCAATGGGCTGAGTTACAGGCTCTCATTCTTTGCTACCTTGCAGCTTCTGCTGTCATTTAAGCTTATTCAAAATGGGTGCAAAAATACAACTACCAGTGTGAATGGAGAATTCTGAGTTGGTAACATTTTACTGCCAGTACATGCAGGTGACAATGATTATAGTAGATGCAAAGCAGTGGAGAATCAGGAGCAAAGAATATAAGGAAGTAAAACAAATTTTTGACTTGTTTTAAGAGGCTGGAGGACTGGCTAGTTACATAAACTGAAAAAGGAATCCCTGATTAGAAGCAAACAAATAACAGTCATAATTTTCCATGATTTTTTTAAAATTAACTTCATTGTTACATAGAACCACCCCCCTCCCTCCCCAAATGGCATGATCTCTTTAGGACATTCAGTAGAATTTGTGTCTGAATTGTTCTGCCTAATGTCAACTATAGTCTGTATCACTCTTGTTCACACTGTGCACGTAGCAGCAGCCTGGAAAGCTGCTTTTCTTTGGATGCAGTTATACACATTGTGGGAATGTAGGACACAAACAATGAGTGTTGAAAAAGAGCTTAGAAGGGTTTTTTGAACTTGTGTTTGTTTCATTGCTAATGAAACCATCGATTTCTGCTCAAAGCATATGTGGTCACAATTCAAATAAACCTATAAAAACAGTTTCTAGGAAGCTAAAGGCATGAAAGCGTTCAAAGACAAACAATGAAAAAGGAAAATCAGAAACCTGTGTCTCAGAATCGATGATGTGGTTGAATAAAGACAAACAAGCAACTAGCCTATGGGTTGCTAAAGGCAGAAATGGTGCAGAACTATGCTGAAACCTGAGTGTGGGCTGCTATCTCAAGCTGTATCCTTTTCCCAGATAGCTCATTTCGGTTAACTCTAGTTTGGCATGTCCTGCTTTTGGTAGCAAGCATCCAGATGATAATCTTCCCATTAGCCATATATCTTTCAGCCATTGAGAGGGGTAAGGTAATGTCTCTTTGAGATTTTAGAGGTTGCGACATTGGTAAAAAGAGGTTAATTATGGCATAGAAAATATACAGCAGAACCTCAGAGTTTCAAACACCAGAGTTACGAACTGACCGGTCAACCGCACACCTCAATTGGAACCGAAAGTACGCAATCAGGCAGCAGAGACAGTACAGTACAGTACTGTGTTAAACAAACTACTAAAGAAACAAAGGGAAGGTTTAAAAAAAGATTTGACAAGGCAAGGAAACTGTATCTGTGCTTGTTTCATTTAAATTAAGATGGTTAAAAGCAGCATTCTTCTTCTGCATAGTAAAGTTTCAAAGCTGCATTAAGTCAATGTTCAGTTGCAAACTTCTGAAAAAACAAACAATGTTTTGTTCAGAGTTACAAACATTTCAGAGTTACAAACAACCTCCATTCCTGAGGTGTTCGTAACTCTCAGGTTCTACCGTATTATCTCATATCTCTTCAGTATTTACAAAAATAGAAAGGGATGCAGACTTGAGCTCCAAGTGTTACGCTGTATTAAGTATTACAAACAAGGTGTCATTTTAAGCTACAAGTATATTGTTCAAACAAGTGGCAAAGGCAAGTCCCAGCACAAGTGGTGTTCTGGCATTTCTCTCTCCACACTTCCTGGTTCTTTTTGGTGTCAGTGGAACGTTTTGGATCTGCTCCTTCTTTTGGACTGCTGCGGTAACTTGCTTTTCTCTGAGTTCTCCACAACTTGAATTCATTTGTCCTCAAGCAAGGTTCTATAATCTTCTAGCTTCTTTTCCCATCTGGAGACATTAAGTCAAGTTATACATAAAAAATGTTCATCCTCTTAGTGGTTTTCAAAATTAGTACTTTTCACACACAGAGCAAGTGGACATCTGTAGAAACTTAGTAATTCTCCTTCCAGTAGTTATTTGAGCATATTCAGTTATTTTTAACAATGTTTTTGGAGAAAGCTTGTTGCCCAGTTTTTCCAGTCAGCACCTCATATTGCTGAGATTTGTGATTTCAGTGCAAGTAAGGGTAGCAGAATCTGGCCCTGTGTTAGGCAGCCTTTGGGAAATTAATCAAGAGTCTCCATCTAATTCCTGGGGGACAAGTGTTCACATCACAAAATCCACCACCTTGATTGGTACTGATTGGTTCTTTTGTTGGGGCAGTCTCAGCAGAGAGAACAAGGATTGAATATGCTACAGAAACTAAAACTGGCCATTCCAGATCAGAGTTCAGGCATGTTGTCAGGGCAGTGTGAACAAGTCTGCATTTCTCCTGCAGTGCTGTATTTGTTCTGTGGATAAATAAAGACTTGAGATCTAAATCTAGCACCTTCCACAAACACTGATTGAAGCAAAAAATTAAAAGTTTGGGAGAATGTTGATACAGAATGGAATATACTTTATCAGGGTTTTCATGGTTTACAGAGCGAAGGTACGTTTCCTATGGCACAGAACAGTTAGAAATGTGGGCCTGATTTTGATCTAACTCAGTGTAACAGTGATGTAATTCTACTGAAGTCGGTAAGCTGCTCCTCATTTACACTGATGTACATCAGATCAGACACAAGCCCATCGGTGTCTTGATAAGGGATCACTACTATTTATGGATGTAGGTCTGATTTCTGGTCTGCCTGTCCTGATGGTGTGAGGTTTTTCCTTATTTTTATCTCAATTTTGTTTTCTGGCAGATCCTGCAGCAAGGTCATAATCCTGCATTTGTGATGATCAGTTGCCATGAAAAGGGTAGTAATGTTACAAATTTTGCATTAAAGAGTGTTGGATTTGCATACAGTATTCAATACTGAAATGCATCCCGAGACAAATTTTAGTCCCTATGACCTTGCTAACGAATCAAATAATAGGATCAGGTGGACCGTGAGAAAGCAAACTCTTGTTTAACTGTTGGGAATTGATGGATTTCTCTGGATAAAAATGATTAATTTAATTTGATTTTTGGTATAACTGTTTTGCTCCTTTAAAGTTCATGTGAAAGTATTTCTAAATGTCAATCAGTTACTTTCATTGATCTAGGGATTATATTTCATGCAACTGTTTCTATCACTGAGTCCAATTTGCTAGGGATACATTTTTTTAGACACTCCTCTTATTAGAAGCTTGTCTACCTTATTTAAAAGATAGTGGCTGAAGCAGGCATGTACTATAGAGTTCTATATTTTCCGAAAGGTAGGGTTCAATTTAGCAAGTTAAATATCAGTCTTAACATTTAGATAAAAAAGTCCCAAGTACTGCTGAAAGGCATTTTGATTTTGTGATATTCACATTAAAGGGACCACATGAGATTCAATAACAGCTAATAGATAAGAGTTTTGTATAACAGGTTGTCCTTGTCCATGACATTTTTGCTGTACGTGAACAGCCAAATAACAGTACATAATGACAAACTGTCATGCAAGATAAGGAAATCAGCTGATGTGGCAAAAGCATTGGTCCATAATAGAATCCCAGATAATGGGGCCAGGAAGAAACCTGTTGGGTTTCTATCAGACTACATTATACTCAGTATATCATAACTTCTACCATCTTATCTAACCTGTTTAATATCTGTAGGGATAGCGCCTTGGCCATCTTGCTTGGCGTCAATTCTGCTATTCAATTTCTCTTATCACTAAGCAATTTTTTCCTGATGTCTAGTTGAAAATATCTTGCCTGGATTACTGCAGTGAATAAAAACCCCATTGCATTTGTAACTGGAGCCCTAACCCTGGTGTCCTGGCCCAGTTCCATTTTGAGTCATTATTATATTCTGCTTACCTAACATTTCCCATCTAGTTTTAGTGGAATATGGTGTTTTTCACTTTCTGTCCTGTTACACAGCGTTCATAGGTGCTGGAACTAAGAGTGCTGGGGGTGCGGCAACACCCCCTGATGTGAAGTGGTTTCCATCATATACAGGATTTACAATTTTGTTCAATGGCTTTCAGCCACCCCCACTATAAAAATTGTCCCAGAACCTCTGACAGCGTTACCATGTGCTGTTAAACAAATGCTGTCTTCTACAACAGAAGTGACTGCAAAGTAATCTGTATTAGTATGTAGGGTGTGTGAAGTGTTCTGAGATTAATCTGTTATCATAAATTGGTGTTATGACTATCCAGAGAATCTGTGAGATTACAATACTAAATGGACCTATATGCCACAGTGTGGGCTGTATGCTCTGCCATGAGGTAATACAGACGTTTGCAAACACATATACAATGTTGACAATGTACTCACTCCTTTCTCTGGAATGACAGCCTGAAACGTCTATGATTCCACTGCTATTGGGAGGGGGCAGTCGGGGCAGACTAGAGAGAGGACTTCTCACTTCCTCCTGTTGTGGCACTCTGGTTCACTGTGTTTCTCTGCACAGCTGCTTGTGGAAGAGGAACAAGGCACAAGGAACGGGGAGTAAGCGACTAGGTTCTCTGCAGTTAAGAGGCACCAAGCTACTGGATTAGGGTTTTATGAGGGAGGCATAACTGGTTTGTAACTAGGGCTTCTAGGCCCTAGGCCCTAGCTCCTCAAAGGTATTTAGGCCTATGGTAACAATAATAAGGAGAGAAGGATTCCTTCCACTCAACCCAATTTCTGTTATTTTGTGCATAGAAAGGGTGTTGTGGGTGAAGGACCCTGTCTTAATTTTTTGGAAAGTATGCGTTAAAAATAATTCCTGGAGCTCTATCTTTTGATCTTTTTTGTAAAACACCCCCACAAAGCGTTGACCCAAAAAAATGCTACTCTGGACCATTTATTGGAGGCCAAGTAAACAAACATGATCGATTCATTCAAGGTTACGCTGAAACTGAATATACAGTTGGATTTTGGTAACTGATTATTTTATTCTAACCATTTTTATAGTCTTGTTAGAGAAAGGAAACAGCTGGTTGCAGTATAAAGACTTTCTATGAAAGTCTTCTCAACTAATCTATATAATATACTTAATTTTTATTTCCCATTATAGTTCTGAGGTTGCAAGCATCTGAACCTGATGGATTAAATTACAGCTGGTCTCAACACAGAGTAAAATGCAACCTTAAGAGAGAGCTTTTCAAATTTAGGCTCACTCTTAATCAGAGGCAGAAACTCTGAAGTTCAGACAGACAAGCATTTCAGAAGTAAACAATACTACAGATTCATGTTTGCTATTGTAGTAGGCTACAATATATCGGGAAATATGCAAAGACTATTTGTATTGGCAACTTGATGGGCTAGGGGGCGGTGGAAATAGTAGCGTCACCAGCAAGCCCATCAAGAGAAATTTGGGGACCTGGTGAATCATGTTGCTGGGGCCTCACCCCTTCCCATTTCACTTTACTTACACAGATCTTACCGATATTTTTAGGGGGGGTGTCTTTAGCTCTTGGCCCCAGTACGACTGAACCCACCCCCCATCAGCCCTGTTCAGCAGTTCAAATCCAACTCACCTCAGTAATGCCATTACCACTCCAATTCCTATGCTGGTAGTATTGGTCTATATTTCCCATTGGTTAGTTTCTATAGCCACATCAAAAACCACCAGCACTCTTGATATTAACTATCACTCAGCCAAGAAACCAAAAATTGGTCTCTCCTTCCTCTGCAACCAGGATACCAATCATTGGGGCAGTGATGAATGCATCTGCTGGCTTACAAGTATTGAGTATTCATGTTAGCAGTTCTCCTCAAAAACTGGCTCCTCTCAAACGCTAAACTTTTCATGACAAATCATTGACATTTATCCAAGTTTTCTTCAATATTTCCCCTCTGAAATCTTTTGTGGAATGAAAACCATGTTTTCTTATTGAAACAGGTCAATGGAAGTTTTGGCTAGAGTGTCGGCAAAAATGAAAAGTGGATCCACTTCAAACCCTGCACAACAGAAATAAATGAAATATTCACAAAATTATTAACCCGTTTCCCGCAACTGGCTCTTAAAAATATAATGTGAGGACATAAACACAAGGTTTATGCATCTTTTGGGCTTTTTCTATCTCTTTATTCCTCCTCTTCCCCTTCTCCCTTTAATGTCACTCCCTTCCCCTCCCCCCCATAGTCTCCCATTTGTTCCCTTCTTTGTTTCTTGTCTTTCCTCCTTACTTTCTCAGTAATACCCATTTCCCATCTCCCAACCCTTCTCCAACTCACTTTTCCTCCCTCTTCGTCCCACAACTCTCTCTGGCCCCAACACATTAATGCTCCGTTCCCTGAGTCCTTTTATTTGTACCTCCCTCTTCTCCTTCACACAAAATTTGAATTTTGCCCTTTCCCCACCCCCGCCTGATTGTGCAGTGAAATCACATGCTTCTGGCCAACCTGCCCTCTTTCCTACTCTATTTCAGCCTTCCTTTCACAAGGGATACTCCGGCCAACAATAAAATTAGCATGGATTTGGTCCTAACTACTCTTTGGTGATTACACTTCACAGGGCGTAATGGAGTGTGAAAGAATCAAGTTCATAAATTGGATGAACTGTTTTCTGCAAGGTCAGGTTAACAGCCTAAGGCCAGGTACACATTGCGGCTGCAATTGTGATTTTGTAAGCAGTTAAGGGCACAGTCAGCTTAAGTGGTTAAAAATTAAATAGTGTGGTCTGTCCACACAGCTACTTTTCTGCCATCACAACAATGTTTTTACCTCTACACCTTGCACTCTGCCTAACCAGGAGTGAATTCTGGGCAGCAGTCCCATAGATCCTTAGGACCAGTTGCCCCTGCCAGGAACTACAGAGAGTTTTACAGAGCCCACCCACCGTTCTGCATAGGATCAAGGGATAATCACCTGCCTCAGCGGTCACTATGGCCATTTTCCATCATAGACTGTACTGACACTACAGCATGCTTGATCTGCTTAGCTTCTGCATTCTGTTGCTTAGCAGCCTGGCCACAGAGTGGGTCAAATATGGTAACAGCACCCAGAGCACTCAGGTGTAACCTGAAAAGGAGGCAGAAGCATATGCAGTTTATGTCCGGCTACAATGCTCTCCTTGTAGTTCAGTTCAACAGACTCAGGGCCAGGACAAGTTCCACCTATTGGTGGGACAATGTTATGGGTATCTAGACAGACAGTGACCAGCTGAGACATTTGCACAGAACTAATCCCATTTGACTCTGAGTTCAGAGCCAGGAGCTACCTCACTATGGAAAATCTACCTTTTCAGAGAACTGCTGCCCCTGTTGACAAGAGAGTTACCATAGTCTTGGACAACGCTGACTGCAGCAGCCAGTCAGGACTCTTTGATGCAGGGGAGAGGGGGGGAGGGAAAGGGTTAGACCAGAGTATTTTACTACAATAAAGCAAGTGATTAATGTTACTAATATTTGTAACATTACAATGTGTGATTAATGTTACTAATATTTGTAAAATAACAGAGGGTTTGGAACCTAACTATGCTGGGGGTGACTCCCTTCCCAGTTTTTACTCCTCAATCAGGCCATGGAGTTCTCTTGCTGTATGGTCATGCAGGCTGTGGTGGGATAACATAGGTCACTTCCTGGAAATAAACACTGACTAGATTCATGATGCATGAACATTAAAGAAATCCTGCTTCTACAGGAAGGGACACTGTCCTCTCCACACAGGAATATCAATTGTGTTTTTGTGATAACTGTGATTCAGTCTCTTCTGATCAGGGACTGTTACGATCACGTAGAACCCAGTCATTCCTGTATCTAGTTCAACAACATCTTGCTGAACAAGGTCATATCTTTTAAAAGACATCCCCGTAGGAAGAGAACAGGACCAATGAAGGAAGATTTGATCGAACATAGAAGTAACACCAGGGATCTGGGAGGAGAAATTAAGATTTGATCAAAACGTTTTCAGAGATCCTGTTGGGGCCATGAGCGATGAAAGGAGAATACTGTCATGTGACAGCAGTACATAAATCACAGAAAGAGTTGCTTTTTTTTCTCACACTGAAGGAGGAACTATATCAGAAAAAGAAAAGCAATGTTTGTAATAGAGGTGTGACACACAAGAGTGCTTGTAAGAGACTGATCTTAAATTCCTGGCTCCAGAACATTTACCATATGCTGTCTTAACTGTCCCTTATGAAGTCAACCCTCCTGGAGCAGGGCTTCAAAAGGTTAATACCCAAAATGTGATTGAGGTCAGTAACCACAAACTAATGGCTCCCGTTACAGTATTATTCATAAAACTACTTAGTTTCTTTCTCTTTCCTTGTAGAATTTCTACCTAGAGTTTTCTACAACCCCTTCTGACCTTCGCTATGGACATAAAGACACTGTCCATATCAAAGACAGATACTGGATACTAATCAAAGTGATGTGCCAATAGGTTATTAAGGAAGGTTTGGGGCTTACTGACCATTAGGAAGTCTTGTGTAATGAGAGACAGCCTGTGTCAATAGAGTCTGATTAAAAAAGCAGAAGGCCAGAGCCCCAAAATTTTGCTTATGATCATGTCAGAACCAATATTTTTTTTTCCATTTAAAAGTTTTGTAGCCTTTCCTCATGACTGGCTCTTTCTACAGGCCCTGAATAGCTATACTGACCACATCCCCCTCCCCTCCAAAAACGATTATCTAACGTTGTACACTGAAAAGTTGATCTAATAAAAAGCTGCTTTTTTAATAAGAGTGAGAAATTTATAACAATTATCAATACGGTCTGAAGCAATTTTATTTCTCCACATCTCAGTGTACACAGATGTACTGCGGTGCCACCGAGTGTCAAAATTCAAAGAGTTGTTTCACATGCACAGCTCTACATTAGTCAATATTTAAAGGTGGGCAAATGTGCATAAACAAATATATGCATTTGCCATGGCTGTGCATGCTGAAGAATCCATTTTCACATTCAGTTGTCATAACAGTACACAGTTTTGTATCTGCCAGTTTGGAAACAAATGCACAGGTAAGTGAAAAATGATCCCAACAACAATTTACGAGTAAGTGGTGATGAAAAATTCTCTCTCATATGATATTTAAGAAAAAGAAAAATCAATCTCAGTTCTGACGAGGTCATAACTCACTAGAGAGCATAGTATACCAGACCAAATTTTTTGAAAAAAATCACAAATACTATCCGGTGCCTGACCTAAAACAAAATATTTAACAAGTTCTACTGGATACTAAACAGATCACAGGCCACAAATTGCTGGAGATGCAGCTATGCACATGCCTCATGGTTTGTCGACACATGGAGTTATTCTGGAATAGCTATTGTGGAATAACTATTCTGGAATAAGTGTGTCCATGGCTACATCTACACTAGGGGGGGGGTTGATTTAAGATATGCAAATTCAGCTACGTCGCGTAGCTGAATTCGACGTATCGCAGCCGACTTACCCCGCTGTAGGGACGGCGGCAAAATCGACCTCTGCGGCTTCCTGTCGACGGCACTTACTCCCACCTCCGCTGGTGGAGTAAGAGCGTCGATTCGGGGATCGATTGGCGCGTCCCAACGGGACGCGATAAATCAATCCCCGAGAGGTCGATTTCTACCCGCCGATTCAGGCGGGTAGTGTAGACCCAGCCCATATGTGGAGTTATTCTGGATTAGTTATTCTGCTTTAAATTCACAAAGTTTCATGTGTAGACAAGCCCCCATTATCACAGCCTTTGATCCATGAGAACCAAACACCTGGATTGTTATCTGCACCTGTTCCTCAAAAGCACTAAACTATACCAATATCCCTTCTGTTAAACTGTTCCTCTTTAGCCTCAATGAAGATGGCTTTTGTTTCATACAAGAGTGAATTTTACTCATACACTGGACAGAGCCGCACCCTCCCCCAGTCTCAGAGTGGAAATCAGATTTATCATCTACCATCATAGTGAGAGGGAGGAGGAAACATCTTCCAGTAAGAGCCAATGAGTCAATCTGAACTTGTACTTCCCCATTCTGGGAAATGTGCAAAATATTTTCATGCCAGAGAAGCCACTTTATGATAACATGTTGATACCTTTTTCTCCTTCTCACCCTACCTCTCTCCGTTCCTTTCTTCTATGCTGCTTCCTCAGTCTTCATTTTGCACACTCAATAATATTAACACATTATTAAAAACAAATAAATAAGGTGTTAGCTGAATGCTGTTAATTGCTGCACTCCTACATAATTGCCATACCCTTTTTATTTTGTTGCTTTCTATTTTTTTCTCTAAATAATGACATATTTAGGACTAAACTGAAACTTTAAATGTTTTTCTTTGAAGTTTGCCCATCCACTGTTGTTTGCTTAGAATGAATGATTGTTTTGTTTTTTAAAGAAACCGCCATGACAATAAATATTTATTAGAACTAGCTGGAAAATGAGGTTTCCCCTCATGGAAAGTTTTGATTAAAATGAAATGTGTTATACATACACATGCACACCACATTTTCAGTGGAACAAATCAAAAATGTTTTGGGGGTTTTCTATTAAGCTTTGAAATTTTCTGTGAAAAGTAGATAATTTTCATGAAAAATTTCATTGAGTCAAAACCCCAATTTTCCATTAAAAACTGTTTAAATGTAAAAATGTTGCTCAACTCTAATAATTAGTGCTCACAAGATGCTAGACACTGTTTGTGGCTATATATACAGGATGGTACATTCCCTGCCCCAGAGAATTTACAATAGACTTCTTCCAATTCATTTTGTCTGTAATTTCATATGCTGTTGTCTGTTTATATTAAAATATCTATATCTATGGGAAGAAAAGCTTTCTGAATAAAAGGTAGAAAGAGATTCATAACCAATTTGCTTTTCACTATTTATTCATGGTGAATGTTTACTTCTGCACTGACTCAGACGGAACATTGAAGTTTGACTAGTCAATTTCATTGTAGTTCATCTGCAGTTCCATTCTCTCTCTCACTCTCTCCTACTTTAGCACTGCGCTGATGTGCAGATGTGTTTATGTTCACTGAACTGCCAGGGCATATTTGTGTCCTAAAACTGTTGTCAATTGTACTTTTAAAAATGTATTGCAGTGTACTCTCTGCTAAGTATCTTCCACTTTCATAGACATCAGCGGGAGTGGAGTGCACTCAACATCTCACAAGAGTCAGGCCACAGTTGCAAAGAGGGGCGGGGGTCAAAAGACAATACATTTTCACCCACTGAGGACTCCACATCTACCCACCACTTCCGCAGGACTCTATTAAAAGAGGTAAGCTGCAGAGTAGTTTGTTAAGACACACAAAAAAAGTAGATGTAGGTACATCTGTAAGGTTAAGATATGCTCAAAATAGATCTTCTATCATCCATAATGGAAAGGGAAAGTATTCAGGTATGAATTCCTCAGGCCAAGTCCCAGAGTAACATTACTAGGAGTTTCTTTTACCGAGTCACATCAGTCATTTTCTAGACGCTTGCGACAGGGCACTCTACTGTAGTCACAGCAGGTGGTGCCCCCTCCTGGTTGTTTTGGAGATTTAGCTCTGCACAGCCAACACCCCTTCCTGCAGTTGCACTCTGTCTTTTGCCATCCGTGGCCCCTCTCTTGCTCCAGGAACCGCTGCCTCCTTTTCGTGACTCAGCCCTCTAGCCAGGTCCCTCACCATGTATCGCCCCTTGTGGGGTACCAAAGTCCTTCCGCACAACTGGTCTCAGGCAGTCTTATTGGGCACTACCTGATGATACCACTTCCCTAGTGCGGGTAGAGGAACCCAGGCCTGGCCACCACTCCAGGTTCCAGTCTAGGGACCCTATACCTGGCTACTGTGGTTCCACTTAGACCCTGCTGCTCCTTCCCTGGACTCCTTCCTACAGCTTTTGGTTCCACCCACTCTGGGTCTACCAGCTCAAACTCCCTCCTCAGAGGGAGTAAATATAGACTACTGAACCCCGCAGTCTCAAACACACCTCCCTTTTCCCAGGGAGTGACTGCAGACCCTTTCTTTGCAGCCCCCAGCTGCTCTGAGCTTTATACAGACCTTTCCTGTTCCCATGCTCCCTGGCTCCTCCTCCAGGAGCCGCCTGGCAAGTTAATTGGCTCCTTAACCTTTCCAGGGCTTGTGTGGGGTGGGTGCTCCTTCACAAAGCTTCAGCCCCAGTACACTCCAACTTCTTCAGGCAGCAATCAGATAGCTTCAGAAACTTTGGCCCAGCCTAAGAGCCTCTAATTCTACTTTTCCTCCGAAGCTAGTTTGGGACTACCTCCTCTTTAGTTCCTCTAGCCGTAATGAGCATCATCCGAAGGAATCTCCCTCCGCAAGCAATTAGCAGCTGCAACATTTTTGCCATAGATTCCAAACCTCTGCTTGGGCTCAGCCATGTATAATTCATCAGAATTTTCAAAGTTGCCAAGTGTCACAATATTTGATGATTTTATTTAACGTCCCACTCCAAGTAATTATGTTCATTTAAAAAAAAAGTTTCTAGCATGCATGGTAGCAGAGAAAAGCTTGAAACCATGAACCAAGTGGACTCTAAAGGCTCAGAAATCAGAACACACATAAAAAGAATAAAGATGTTATTATCTCAAAATAAAAAACCCTCATGATTTTTAAGCCAATCTCATGATTTTTGAGGCCAGACTCATGATTTTTGCGCTCTTGAAGTTGGAAATACTGGATTTTACACACCCAAATTTAGATTTGATTAAAAAAAATGGTTATGTCTAAACCAAGTCTCTGATGCTGAAAGCTGCTCCACATGAATGGGCCCTTGTGCCTGCAAAGCAATCAGCTGACGTCAAAGGGGCTCTCCCTACCCAGAGCCGCTTGCAGAATCATGGCCCCTTTCATGAACTCAAGCAACTTAAGAGTTTATCCCGATCATGTGGCCTATACATCACAAGCAATGCACCCTTTAGTCATGCTCCCACCCATAAATTCCCTCTTCCCTTCAAAGTTCCACATCAAGACCCTGGCCTCCCTCTTCAGTAATAATTCCCTCCATCACCCATTTATCTGGAGACTCCTCATCCAGCTGGTCACGGTCAGCTCTCATTTGCTGCTCAAATCCCTCCCACAGATTTTCTGTTGGCAGCATGTTCAATGTCTTCTTTCCCTCATCCCCTTTTACAGGAAGAATGATCAGGAGATGAAGATTCCAAACCCTCCTCCCCTTCACAGATGGGTCTTTGAGAAAGTACCAGGGGATCAAATAGACATTGGCAGAGAAACAGAGATGTGCAAGCTCCATTTGCAGTTTATCTATTAGTGTAGCAATACTTAGGCTGATGAAGGAAGTGTCTTGGGGTTCTTTAACCTACTCTACAGCCCAGTGACTGAGTACCTGAGGCACTCATATTCAACTGGAGAGGAGCATTCCACATAGTCTATGTATACTTGTGCATGCGTCAAAACACTGCATGAGAAGTGCTTTAATCTTTTAAAAACTGTTTAGATAGAGAAATAAAAAATAATGGAAAAATTCTGTTCATATTTGTGTTTTAATTTCACTTTAATGAAAACAGCAGTTGTACACGACCTCTAAATTTACACACTGCAGTGAGCACGCATTGATTCCTGTGTTTGTTAATGTTTGCTGGGTTCCAGGACAAACTCAGACAATGGCTCAGAATTCTGAGTCTAGCCTGATTCAAAATAGTCCCAAATAGATTTTGCGAGCGGTCTTAATGAACTTGTTGCATGCTCTGGCCCTTTTTGAGCTCTCAGTTGTTCCTCCGTGGCTGTTTCCTGTTCCTCTATGTCTTTCTCCTGATCTCTTTCCTGTTCTACACAGACCTTTTCATGAGCTTTCTCCCATTCCTCTAAGTCTTTTTTCTGTGCTCTTTCTAGGTCTTCACAAAACATTTTATGAGTTCCTTCATGTTCTTCTGGGGCCTCTTTCTGAGCTTCCTCCTGTTCCTCTGGAACCTTTTTCTGAGCTTTCTCATGTTCCTCCAGGGCCGCCTTCTGAGCTTTTTCTGGCTCATCCAAGACCCCTTTCTGAACTCTTTGCAGCTCCTCTAGGGATTTTTTCTGAGCTCTCTCCAGTTTCTCCAGAGCTTTCTGAGCCCTCTTCTGTTCCTCCAGAGCTTTCTTCTGAGCTTTCTCTTGTTCCTCCAGGGCTTTCTTCTGAGCTTTCTCTTGTTCCTCCAGGGCTTTCTTCTGAGCTTTCTCTTGTTCCTGCAGTACCTCTTTCTGAGCTCTCTCCAGTTCCTCCAATGCCTTTTTCTGAGCTTTCTCCAGTTCCTCCAGGCCTTTTTGAGCCCTCTCCTGTTCCTCCAGGGCTTTCTTTCGAGCTCTCTCTTGTTCCTCCAAGGCCTTTTTCTGAGCTCTCTCCAGTTCCNCTTTCTTTCGAGCTCTCTCTTGTTCCTCCAAGGCCTTTTTCTGAGCTCTCTCCAGTTCCTCGAAGGCTTTTTTCTGAGCTCTCTCCAGTTCCTCCAAGGCCTTTTTAGCCCTCTTCTGTTCTTCTGTAGCCTTCTTCTGAGCTCTCTCTTGTTCATCTAGGGCCTCTTTCTGAGCTCTCACCAGTTCTTCCAGGGCTTTCTGGGCTCTCTCCTGTTCCTCTCTGGTCTTCTTCTGAGCTCTCTCTTTTTCCTCTAGAGTCTGCTGCTGAACTCTTGCCAGTTCCTCCTGGGCTTTCTGGGCTTTTTCCTGTTCCTCTATCACCTTCTTTTGAGCTCTCTTCTGCTCCTCCATGACCTTTCTCTGTTCTCTTTCCAGTACCTCTAGTGCCTTCTGAGCTCTCCTCTGCTCCTCTAGGGCAGCCTTCTGCGCTCTCTCTTGCTTCTTATGAGCTTTCTCCAGTTCTTCCATAGCCATATGAGCTTTCTTTTGTTCTGCCAAGGCCTTCTGCTGGGCTCTTTCATGTTCCTCCAGGCCTTTTTTCTGAGCAATCTCCAGTTCCTTCAGGGCCATTTTATGAGCTCTTGCCAGTTCCTCCAGGGCTTTCTCAGCCCTCTCCTTTTCCTTCTGGGATTTCTTCTGAGCTCTCTCCTGTTCTTCCAGGGCTGCCTTCTGAGTTTTTTCCTGTTCCTCTAAGACCTTCTTCTGAGCTCTTTCCAGTTCCTTCAGAGCCAGGTTTTGAGCTCTTTCCAGTTCTTCCAGAGCCTTCATCTGGGTCCTCTCCTGTTTTTCCAGCACCTTCTTCTGGGTCCTCTCCTGTTCCTCCAGCAACTTCTGCAGAGCTCTATCCTCTTCCTCCAGCTCCATCTGCTGAGTTTTCAACTGTTCTTCCAGCTCAGTCTGCAAAGCTATTAACTGTTCCTCCAGATCGATCTGCTGAACTGACTCTTGTTTCAATGCCTTCTTCTGAGCTCTCTCTTGTTCCTCCATTGGCTCCTGTTGATTGTCCTCCTGTTCTTTCAGCACTATCTGCTCAGTTGTCTCAGGATCCTTCATGGATTTCTCCTGTTCCTCCAGGGCTGCTTTCTCATCTATCTCCTGTTCTTCCAGGGCTTTCTGAGCACTCTCCTGCTCCTCCAAGACTTTCTTTATCCTCTCTACCATCTCCTTAAATTCATCATCCTTGCACTTTTGCTCATACTTCCTCCAGTGGTGGGTGATTTTCTGGGCCCTTGGCTGCACCTCATTCAGCATGGCATTGGTCTCTTCATCATAATCCAGCTGACAGGCCAAGGACAGGTCCTTGGCAGCCTCCTGCCAGTAACCCAGGAGTTGGAGCGCTTTTCCTCGCCACTTGTAGGGCTGTGCGGAATCAGGGTTGATATTTATGGCTCTGTCACAGTCTCTAATGGCAGCATTTGGCTTCTGCAACCGCACATAGACACTGGCTCGGTTGGCATATAAAATCGTAAGCCGTGGGTTCAGTTTGATGGCATCTGTGAACAAATCAACAGCTCTCTGAAGTTCTCCTTTACCCATTGCATCAAAAGCCTCCCTCTTCTTTTCAATGGCCTGCTTCATCATTTCGTCTGTTACCTTCAGATTCTCATCGCCCATCTCTTGGGGCTCATCCTCATCGGGTTCAATCACCCCTTCGTTATTGATCTCCAACTCACTCTCCTCACTGGACTCTTCCTCACTCTCAGCTCTCCCCTGGGCCTTCAGCTGGAAATTCTCCTTATCACCATGGGCCACTGGCAGAGCTCCTTCTTGTACTGTAGAGTATTTAAGATGTGCACCCCATTGTTCCCAGGAGGCCTGAAGCTTAACTCTTTCACGTTTCTGGGTATTCTGAGGCTGAGCTCTTTCCTTTTCTTGCCAGGCCTCAAGCTCATCTCTTTCCTCAGGTGTCTGAAGTTGAGCTCCCTCCCTCTCCTCCATGGCTTTCTTCATTCTCTCCAGGGCCTCCTGAAATCTCTTTTCCTTTTGCTTTTGCTCATACTTTCTCCAGTGGTGGGTGATTTTCTGGGCCCTTGGCTGCACCTCATTCAGCATGGCATTGGTCTCTTCATCATAATCCAGCTGACAGGCCAAGGACAGGTCCTCAGCAGCCTCCTGCCAGTAACCCAGGAGCCGGAGCGCTTTCCCTCGCCACTTGTAGGGCTGTGCGGAGTCAGGGTTGATATTTATGGCTCTGTCACAGTCTCTAATGGCAGCATTTGGCTTCTGCAACTGCACATAGACACTGGCTCGGTTGGCATATAAAATCGTAAGCCGTGGGTTTAGTTTGATGGCATCTGTGAACAAATCAACAGCTCTTTGAAGTTCTCCTTTACCCATTGCATCAAAAGCCTCCCTCTTCTTTTCAATGGCCTGCTTCATCATTTCGTCTGTTACCTTCAGATTCTCATCGCCCATCTCTTGGGGCTCATCCTTATCGGGTTCAATCACCCCTTCATTATCAATCTCCAACTCACTCTCCTCACTCTCGGGCTCCTCACTGGACTCCTTCTCCCTCTGAGCTTTTTCCTGATCCCAGGAGACTGTCTTATCAGCTCTTTCTTTTGCCAGAGCCCTTTTCACTCTCTCCAGTGTCTTCCTGTGCTTACATTTTTGCTCATTCTTTGTTTTGTGTTCAGAGTTCTTCTGGGTTCTCACCTGCACTTCCTTGACCACATTACTGACATCTTCATCATAACCCAGTTTGCAAGCCAAGGCCAGGTCACAAGCTGCTTCTTCCAAGAGCCCCAGGAGCTGGAGTGCTTTTCCTCGCACCTTGTAGGGCTGTGCTAAGTTAGGGTTGAGCTCTATGGCTCTGTTACAGTCACTAATGGCAGCATTTGGTTTCTGCAGATGCACAAAAACATTGGCTCTGTTAGTATACGAGTTGACAAAGTATGGATTCAGTTTGATGGCATCTGAGAACAAGTCAATTGCTTTCTGAAGTTCACCTTTAGACAGGACATCAAAGGCCTCCCTATTCTTTTCATTGGCCTTCTTCGTCATCTCATCTGTTAGCTGCAAGTTTCGGTCTACCATCTCTTGGTGATCATCTTGGTCTGGTTCAATCACCTCCTCTGCATCAATTTCCAAATCATTCTCTTTGTTCCCAGCCTCTTTCAGGAGCTTATCTGACTCCCTGATCATCTCACCTGCAGCTGTATGGCTTGTAGTGGGAGACATGGAATTTTCCATACTCGCTACTGATTCCCGAAGGAAGCGGCGATCTTCAGAATTTATAAAGCCCTGATTCAATTTTGCCAAGTCCTGCATCTCACTGTGAACTGTCCTAGGATTCATGGTGCCCATCCCAGGAGAGAGTATGGGACACAGTTTGGTCTCAATGGAGGCAGAAGGAAGGAAAAGCAGGAAAATGACTCACTCCAGACAAGGATTTGGTTAAGAAGTTAACTTGAGGCCTCATGGCAAACATCTTTCTTCCTTCTTCTCCCATTGTCCTGAATCCTCTTACAAGGCTAAAAGTCATCCTCAGGGTCCTATTGACTTCATAAACTGCAATGGTTTTTGTGATGTCATAAATCATGTCATCATCAGAATCCTGAGATATGTTCTTAAAGTCACGTGCTGCCAATGTTTTAAGAAGGAGTTCCCACAAAAATTTACCTCCTCAGACTATATGTTGTCTACCAAGGGGTGTGTATGCTGCAGACAGAAGTGGGTACAAGACTGGGGAATTTATTCATTTGTCTTCTCATTTGAACAAAAATTCTTTTTCACCACCATAGGCAGAATCTGGCTAACAATCGTCTATTAAGCTGTGCTTTGCTGCTATGTTTATATGCCATTAGTGAAAATATACTAACTATGTTGATACTATAGCACAATGTTCAACTTGAGTACTTTGAAGCGGGGAATGGGAATGAAAATCTCAGAGCGAATATGAGGGATATCCTCTGGGACATTTTTCAAACATTTGGGAGAACTCGTTTATGCCAAAGTTATAAATTGCTCTTCAGAAGCATTTTGAAGCAAATATTTCAGGAGGGATGATTTAGCTGCATCCAGACAAGCCAAGAACTCCACCAGAGTCACAGAAAACACCTCAATTTCACTTCAAAGGGCTCCTAAAGTGTTTTCTGCATGTCACTGCGATGTAAGCATCTTTACATCACTTTTTTTCATCAATTCAGGGTCGACGGGTCAGCCTCTGTGGATCTCCATCGCCTGTGACGCTGGCAAGCCAGGTGCCAACTGATGCCAAAGTCCGCATGCCTCACTTGGATACTGATAAATACATAGCTAGAATTAGTCTGGTTCAGCTATATATTAGTATTGATGAATAGATAGTAGAGTTATAAATGTGCTTAGCGTTTAGACTTTATTGAATGTTTGTAAATTGCTGCATGCATTAATCTCACTTATAGCACCCATATTGTAAGGTAATATTGGAGTATTTGCATTGTGATTCTCTGTAATTGTGTAAATCATTAGACAGGAAGGAGACATGAATTAGTATGAAAAATGCTAGCTTTCAACAGAAGGTGTTAGGTCCTGCCCAACAGAGAAGGCCCATAGACACCAGATGAACTATTGTGGAACACGTAAGGCTAAAATACTTTGTTGATTGCTCTTCCCATCCCCCTGCTCCTCCAATGAAGTGAACATGTGAGTGAATTCCTCCTATCAGCTGAACTGGCCCCTCAAACAAGGGGTGGGGGGAATGGGATATTAAACCCCTAACAAGAAGACTCTTGAGTGCAAGGTTTTCTAGGCATAAGCAAAAGATCTCACATGTTTAGCCTGGGTTAGCCCTAAGGGACATATAGGGCTTGCTTATTATAGAAGTTTCTATTACCTTTTGGAGCCTAGGACAGTAATTCATTTGTTTGTGTATGTTTACCTGCTTTAACCCTTGTCAATAACTCTCATATTTCCTTTTCCTAGTTAATAAATCTTTAGATAGTTTATTATAGGATTGGCTACGAGCATTGCTTTGATGCCACTGACCTGGGGTAAGTGACTGGTTCTTTGGGACCAGGAGTAGCCTGAATATTGTTGTGATTTTTGGGGTAAGGGACCATCTGTCACAAAGGCAAGGTTGCCTAGGTGACAAGATACATCGGAGTACCCAAGGGGACTAGCTGTGACTCCATGATTAGGCTGTTATAGTGCATGAGGAGTTTACACTTGGTATTTGGTTGATGAAATCTAAGTACAGAACTCACAGCCAGTTTGGGGTTTGTGCCCTGCTCTTAACAGTTTGCCCTGAGGTTGGTACTCACACTTTTGAGCCACTGCAGGACAGCTTCAGTAGGTTGGCCCTCCATGGTACAGTCCATTAGATATCAGACTTTCCTAGGTATTCACTTTGTGTCATTTCTAGAATTGGGTTCGGCTCTCGAAGTTCCAACAGTCTGGACTGGCATGATGGGGTGCTAGAGCAAGGACATTTCTCAGCTGTAAGATCGTTTCTCCAAGTCCCTCCATGTCCCATGGCCAGGCCAAGATGAAATCCTGCCACTTCTTCCTCCACAACATACAAAAAATCTGTCCTTTCCTATCCATCTCAATGGCTTAAACTCTTGTCCATGCTCTCAGCATCCCACTTCTCAACTACCACCTCCTTCTCCTCCCCTCTGACCTTCTGGATATCCACCTCACCTCTTTGCCCCAAAGTCTTTGACTAATGAGGTTGTCAGAATCAGCCTCACCAATTATTTACCTTTGAACCCCACTCACTGCCCATTGCACTATCTGGGCGAGGGAATATCCTTTTTGGACCAGTTTATGTTGATGAGAGACAGAAGCTTTTGAGCTACACAAAGTTCTTCTTTCCCAGACCTGAAGACAAGTTCTGTGTAGCCCAAAAGCTTCTCTCTCACACCAGCTGAAGCTGGTCCAATGAAATATGTTACCTCATCCACCTTGCCTCTCTAATATCCTGGGACCAACATGGTTACAACACCACACACTGCACTACATATTTCTTGGTCTTGCATTTATAGCACTTCATCCACACATCTCCAGTGTGTACCTCAGACCTTGTCTTTTTCCAGGATTTTCCCAATCCTCCCTTCAGCCAATGATGACCTTTGAACATGGAGCTTCCACTCAAAACCTCCTCACCAAGCAACCACTCTCTCTATGCTATGATAAACCTGCTAATTCTGCACAGCTCTGGTACTGAGAAAAAAGTGTCTAGCGATTTCACCCTCCTCAGCTTACCAATCCATTTTTTTAAACTCAAAAAGGGGAATGAATGGAAACGAGAGATGAAAAACTAAAACACAAATTAGAATGTGACTTTTACTGTAGTAAGTCTAATGGTGCCACCTAGTGGAAGAAGGTGATTACTTTAAATGTATCAAACATTTATTTTAGCTAGGTCAGGGTTCTCAAACTTCATTGCACTGCGACCCCCTTCCGACAACAAAAATTACTACATGACCCCAAGAGCGGGGACCGAAGCTTGAGGAGGGTGACACGGGGGGGCGTGGCGGTGGAGGGCAAAAAAACAAAAACAAAAACCCCACCCTTCCTCCACAAGCGCTGGAGGGAGGCCCGGGAGACGCAGGGAAAGCGCGGGGCCGGGGTGAGTGAGAGTCCGGCCTGGCCCCGAGCAGGCAGGACTCAGTCGGGCGGTAGGGAGAGTAGGGGGCGGCCCGCGGGGCCAGGCGGCGGCTGTTCTCACCCCTGGGCAGCGGGACTCGGGAGCAGCTGCTGCTGCAGCTCCCACTGCCGCGGGGGGAGGAAGCAGCTGATGGCCAAGCTCGGCAGCTGCGGCTCTGGCGCCCCCAAACCCCCCGAGCCTGGGCCTGCTGCGGGGACCTAGCAGCACACACGCTGCATGCACCCAGCCCCTGGCCGGTCACGTCTGGGCTGGCTGCCCAGCTGGTGCAATCCCGCGGCGGCCCCGGAGTGGGGGCAGGAGGCCCCAGGCCCCCCGTCCCGCTCGGGTCCCGCAGGGGAACGAACGGGGCTGGGCTGCTGATGCCTCTGCCCCGGGGCCGCCGCGGGATAGCACCAGCTAGGCAGCAGCCCAGACGCGACCGGCCAGGGGCTGGGCGCAGCGTGCGCACTGCTGGGACCCGCAGCAGGCCCAGGCTTGGGGGGGGGGGCACCAGAGCCACAGCTGCCGAGCTTGGCCATCAGCTGCTTCCTCCCCCCGCGGCAGTGGGAGCTGCAGCAGCAGCAGCTGCTCCCGAGTCCCACCCCCCTACTCTCCCTACCGCCCGACTGAGTCCTGCCTGCTTGGGCCAGGCCGGACTCTCACTCACTCCAGCCCCGGGCTTCCCCTGCGTCTCCCGGGCCTCCCTCCAGCGCTTGTGGAGGAAGGAGGAAGGGCGATCCTGGGGAAGAGGCGGGGATTCAGGGAGGGAGCCAATCGGGGGAGGAGGGGACGGAGTCAGGGCCGGGGAGGGCACGACCACTTCCGGGCTCCGGAGCATTTCCTTGTTTGTCCAGTGTCCCGACCAGACATCGGTCGGGACGCGGGACAAACAAGGAAATATCGGGACAGTCCCGATAAAATCAGGACGTCTGGTCACCCTAGTGGGCGGAGGGACACAGCTGAACTGCAGGCAGCTGCTGCACAGGGAACTTAGGGGAGCGAGGAGCTGATAGGGGGCTGCCGGTCCACCCTGGTTCCAAGCCCCCACCAGCTAGCTGCAAGGGGCTCTTCCTGCAAGCAGTAGACAAAGCAGGCGGCTGGCAAACGACGTTAGAAGGGCGCATTACATAACTTTAAAGGAGCATGTTCCCTAATTGATCAGCAACGTAACAACAAAACAACGTTAACCGGTACAACTTTAAGTGAGGAGTTACTGTATATATAAAACAAAACAGGTGAGATTCTCCGCTATGCTATGGCTCCTTTGCACTGCTCTGGTCCTCCAAGCTTTACTGACTTTGCTAAGAGGCTATGCCAGCCTAACCAACGATGTGGGTATTTCCCATCTATAAATGGAAGCCCCAGATGGCTGAGAGCTGGCTAACAGCATTACATCACCAGAGCTTTGATCCCCCAGAGTGCAGAGCATGGCTGGGGGAAAGCGGCTTGGCTGGTGTGCTGCCATGCCTTGGAAATGCCTGGCTGTGAGAATGGCCCCTTGTGGTCATAGGCAGCTGGGTATAAATTACAACAGCTCTAAGGCTGCTCCACCTTACATCACAGGCCAAATTGGTACTGGGTGGCCCCCAAAACCAGGGAGCGGCATAAAAATCTTGTAGTGATTAGCATAGCCACCAACTCTGTGGGTTCTCTGGGGCTGGAGCACCCACGGAAAAAAATAGGATGCTTGGTACCCACCAGACACTTGCCGATCAGCTGTTTGTCAGTGGGTGGGTGGCGCTAGGGGGAGGGAAGAGGTGGAGTGAGGGTGGGGGAAGGGGCAGAGTGGTGGCAGAGTCTCAGGGAAGAGTGGGGGTGGAGCACCCACCTGGAAAAATGAAAGCTAATCTGTCTAGGGCATTAGTAACGCACACATTACTGTAGTAGCTGGGCAATTTTGAATTATCACAAGTGATCAGAACCTCTGTCTTGTATTTGATCCAGAAGTTAGCACTTCCAACAGTATTATTCCTCCTCTAACACTGTGCTGGGAAACGGTTCAGTAAAGACCCAGACAGAAGAATGCCATCTACTAAGTCACAAACACCTTCCTAGAGGTCTTCTATCCTTCCACTGAGTCTGCCTGACCCCAGTTTAGTTTATAAGATCTGACAAGATCATAGCCTGAGTTATTATGGCCAGGGCCGGCTCCAGGCACCAGGCAACCAAGCACGTGCTTGGGGTGGCACCTG